>NC_046314.1:43265872-43470872 GCF_009819535.1 Lacerta agilis | reverse complement strand
TATCCAGTTTTTGGAAGGAGGCAGGAAAGCTCCAGCATCCGGTCAGAGCCCTGGCACCTCCTTCGCAAAGCCCAGAAAGCTTCTGACTGCCTTAGGGAAGGAAGCGCGATTCTCACATGTATGATGTCAGGACGTCACAGTGTCACATGCATGACACCGCCCTCACAAGCTGGCACCTCTGGCCCCAACTGTTCCCTTATGAAAATGTCACCGCATACCACTGCCCTCCTCTGGTCCATCCACTGGCCCCCTATCTTGATGAGCTTCACAAAGAAACAGAACATGCTGCTTACTTCTTCAGCTTAGAAATAGCTTGATACTGTTGGCTAGTTTTGAACTGCCAATTTGTTGGTTGCTGCACTTCGTCGTTTATAGTTGTAATTTTATGACGATATTTTATATTTATTAGTTGCCTCTGGAATCTGTGGTTAAGGGACAAAATGTTAATGTTAACGATATGTTTCAAGTGTTTATTTTACAGGGAGTGTGGCGGAGGAAGTCACAAATAAATACTAATACAGGTGAGTAACTTGCAACATCAAAAGGGCAGATAAACTCTCCAGTGACAGATTAACAGTTCTTGAGCTTTGGGTCCAAAGAAGCCAGACACAGCCATCAGAGCAGATGAAAGACCTGCACATGGACCTACAGTAATTTCTCAGACTGCCACCATCCACTTTTTCTAGTCACTTCATTCCTTTAGCTCCATAAATTCTGATTTGTGGCTTTTGAGGGTTTTTGTACACAGGTTATCAGGCCCTGCAATGGCCAGTTTTGTTTTGTTTTTAATGATTATTATGTCCAGCGTGTTTTGGTTTTGTTTGGAGGTTAATATCTGTTCAAACTACTCAGCTATGAATGGTCATTGGGCAGTCTTTCGCAAATCGCTGTTTCTCAGCCTGACCTCCCTCACAGGCTTGTTGTGCGGCTAAAATTGCATCCTTGGAGAAAGGTCAAGGTACAAAACATTATCAATAAAACTACCCTTTTCTTCTTCTCTATTCCATTTCAATAACTATATAATCAGACATCCGATTTCAGGTGTACAGTCAGAGCACATTATGAGCTGCCAAGGCAGGGACTACAGCTCAGCACCGCAGGAGATTAGAGCCAGTAATGGTAGCTGCATGAACATTCATGCATTTCCTGATCAGCAGGTTGCAGCAGCCAATTTGGGTTCTTCTTTTCCTTAAGGTCTTGGCAGATAGATGATTACCAAGGCTGTTTTGTAGAACTTTCCGACTGACATAAATGTGTTTTTCCTCCCTTAGGCTGCATCCTCCCTTCTCTATTAGAGCCCAAGTTCACAACAAAATGCTTTGTATTACATGAGCTTCAAAGTGGAATGCCTAACTACACACACAGAGAGAGAGAGACTTGCTATCTGTTATCTACAGTTAATGTTGCCGGAGTTTTCTTCCATATATATCCACTTTCAGAGTGGCTTTCAAGTTGACAAGCCTTCTCTAACATAGCTTGATTTCACTATTCTTCTCCTAGTCTCCAGCACTGCTCCAACATTCAGATTCTCCTAATTACTTCTTCACAAATTAGTTCCACTCTTTCCTTACTGAACTATATGCCTTGTTTCCCCCCTCACTTTTGCAGAGAGCAGGGGCGTCGCAGGGGGGGCGGGGCCGCCCCCAGGTCAAGGGGAGGGGGGTGACACTTTGGCCGGCCCCTCCCACCCCACCCCGCCGGGCGGACCCGAACGAGGGGGGGCATGTCGACTTTCCCCCTTCCAGCAGCTATTTTTCAAACCTGTCACCCCTTCCTCGCTGGCCACCACCCCCCGCCGGAAAAACCGCTGGGGGCGGGGAAAGGAAGCAGAGCAGGCGCATTCAAGCACTTGCTCTGCTTCTTTTTGCCCTTTCCGCTGCTTTTTTTCGGCGGGGGGGCGACCAGCGAGGAGGGGGTCACGCTTGTCACCCCCCCTAGCTGGCCACCACCCCCCCCGAAAAAAAGCCTCGGAAAGGGGGAAATTTCCCCTTTCTGCATACACGTGCATCGTGACGTCATGATGACGTCACGACGCACGCGTTGTGCCCCTCCCCCAGGGGGTGCATCTGCGCTGCCGCCGCCCCCAGCAGCGCAGAGGCTAGCTACGCCACTGGCAGAGAGAGAGAGGTTGGAAAGGGAGAAAAGTCTGAAATTATAAATATATGTTCAGAACACGAAACTTGTGTCGACTTCTGGGTAAATTAGAAATCTTACAGGTGCAAATCAATAAGGGAGGGGTTGAACTTGTACTATAGACAAATAATTAATTGTGACAGCCCTGTCTCTTACTACTGCATCAATGGCAGTATGGCAAATGCCACACCTGATGCAGAAGTAAACGGTTTCACATGACCAGAAGGAGTCAAACTGATGTGATTCATCATAATCTTTACCATTATTATTTCATTGTTTTATATCACCCTTCTTCTCAATGAAGCTCAGGGCTGTGATGACCTACCTCCCCACAAGTGGTAGTGGTAGGTACCGGTAGTCATTTCAGATTTTGAAAGTGATTTTCATATAGGAATCTACAGCAAGACCTCAAAGCCTGCTTAAAAAGGAAGAAAGAAAAATATTTCTTTCACAAGAATCAGTGAATTTGGATATCCTTCCTTTGTGGTTAGTTTTAATATATTTTTTTAATTTAGAGTTATTTATATCACATTCGCGCACAATAACTCATACTAAAGTAGAACGAGTAAAAAATAATATAGGTCAACAGTGATATGAACATAAGTTGCCTACCGGGAGGGGTACATAAAATGCCTTCCAGAATTATTTTTTAAAACAGGTCTTCAACAGCATTCTAGAAATGATTAGAGAACGCCCAAGTGTAGTCTCGCTGCCTTGAAGGCCCTTGTCCCTGGAATCTAGTGCACCCTATGGAACATCCACAAAAGATGGACCAGAGATCAGGGCTTTTGATGCCAATTTTAAGACTGACAGGTTACTATGGGCAAAGGACTTATAAAAGGACTTATAAATAGGATGCTTGTTTATTGGCCTAGGGAGGCGAGCTATCTATAAGACTTGCATAACTGCCAGCAAGTGGAACGATGGGAGGCCCTGGCCAAACTGGTGTACAATTAATGCATAAATGTTTTCCTGGGTGCAGACAAGTCATGACAAACGCTTGCTGTTTCGGTGTCTGTCCCAAGTCTGTAAAGGCAGCAAGGCTCTGCAGCTTGGTTTGTAAGTCTACATTTTCTTCTAAGAAAGCACCAGAACTGATCCCTCTGGCATTCTGGGCATCCTTTTATTGTATCCCTGCATTAAACCACTCACACTGGCCCTCCTTTCAGCCCTGTGAATCAGAACAATTGCATGTGGTCTTAAATACTGGCAGTAGAGCGTAGTGGAGAAAGGAATAAGGATCCACACCGCACACACACCCTAAATGGTTCCCACTCCCAGACTACAGGCTTAACACAGCCCAAAGTCACAACAGGGTGACTTTTGCCCATGGTTGCTATGGACTGTGATAAGAAGGAGAAAATGGCCTTAACATTCTTAGCAAAAGCAAATGAAATATAATCAATAAAATGCATTCACTCTTCTCATTTATTTAAATGCACATAGGGCAATTTTGGTTTAAAAACACTTAAACTTTTCAAACTTGTTTATTATCATCAACATCCCTCCTCATCACCCTCACTACTACTAGAAGCTCATATTTCACAGCAAACAAGAAAATACAGAACTATATACTGAAAGACTTTTCCTTGCAGCTCAGTGCTTAAGTTGAGATAGTAACTTCTATGCGTAGTCAGACCTCAATAGTGTTCAAAAAGTCAGATATATATTTTCGTCTAACTACCTAAACCTGAATCTACACTGGCGGTGAGGTCATCGTTTCAGTGACACAGTGGAGGAATTCTTAATGCCTACACAATATTGCCATCCACTCCAGGGGTCCTGCCCTTGGAAAAGAAAGGAGGAGATGCACCATTAAATTTTTGGCCGATGCTTATTGGAAGCTCAGCCAGGGGATGATGCCTTGGGGTGGAATACTAAATCAGAGTTATCCTGTGCGTGCATGCATGCATGTGCATACACAACATGGCTGCATATGGCATTGCCAATGTCACACCGATTAACGTGCTATAGTAACCAAAGAGTAATATTCCTCATAAGCTTCTCTAATACATACTCCACCACCACCCCATCATTTGGGCCAATTTCCTCTTCCTTTCCTGGCACCCTCCTGCACTGTTGTTGTCCTTTAGATACGGGATGGGGATTTGTCAAAGTCAATGAGCACTTTATTAAGGGAGAGTGCTCAGTAATGAACAATTCAGCAATTTAATGAGATTCTGTAGCTCTGTCTCCAGCCTGTATATCAAGTTTCACTTCTATAAAGCACCCTGACACTAATCCTCTGGCATACCCAATCTTCACCCTGGCAGAATATTAGATTCTTCCACGGTATATTGCATTACCAGTATAACCTTAGCAAAAATGATGAACTTAACTACACTTGAGGCAACAGAGCAGGCCTGATTTGATTTTCTTGTATTGGGTTGACTATGAGGGAATTACTTATTTACTAAGATAAAGCAAAAACAGTTTCTTATTGCTCACTGAAAGCTTGAATTGGCAATATTTATGTATGTCTTAATTCATTCTGGAGGACCAGGAATGAATATATATATATATATTGCCCACAGCAGTAAAATAGCTTAAATATTCTACGTAACAGCATTAGTAACCGTTAGAGAGGCAATTATGATAACACCTAAAGTGGTCAGTGTACAGTTTGCTGCCACTCAGAAAACAGCACATTAACCACCGAGGAACACAGTGCTTGCTGCAAGTGTGAAAGGAACAGAATACAAACACTTTTCTTCATGGGGGTTTCCTTTCTGGAAACCTAAAATAAATACACCAAAGAAAACACCTATTGTCGTCCTTCAGTACAGGACGAGAGACACATTTATGAAAATACAGTGCTGCATTAGCCACCCTGGAACATGGTTAAATGGTTCTTCTAAAGGCACAAATTTTATATACAAGTGGCGACCATTTTGCGCACATTCAACTGACATGCAGCTGCCTATGTGACAGTCCTTTTGGACCTGGAAGAGGGCAGAATGGGGGGGAACAGGGGCGGGGGGGCTTATACATGTTCCACCAATGCACACAGCGGGCAGAAACCGAGCCTCCCCCCCACAAAATGGTTGCCACCTGTACCCACTATTCCATCTCTAAAACAACAGTAAAACACCGAGACACCGACCACCACCCACCCACTACTCTAAACACTTGGCACAAGTAGCCCTTCCATCTGGCCCAGTTCTGATGTCCTGCTAAACCATGGTTTAGTGTAACAAGAATGTGTCCCAGTGTCCATTGTGTGTGGGGAAAGATCCCCTCTTTGCAATTTTAATTGTTAGACTCAGATTTTGCAGAGTGATTTTATTGTACTGAACCTTTCGGAAGTTTGTCTATAAGCCAATACAGTAAAGGTTTGAGATTGAATATTCACCCCTCCCTCACCTCTTTGAGAAGGGCAAAGGTAGTGTTATACTAAGGTGCTGCCAAGTCACTCTGTAAATGCTCCTCATGCATAGGCACTATGGAATGTTCTAGTAAGAAGTGCCCACTTGCAAGAAGAGCCGGTTTGGTGACGCCACACAATTCTCAGGGATAGGATGTGGGGCTGTCCAAGGATCTGTGAACTACTGGAGTTCATGTGGACATACAAATTTCATGAACCAGTCCCTTTATCATAATCACCGAGGTTGTTGCTTTAAACCGTGTCCTTCAACAAATTTCCAATACAGCGGTACCTTGGGTTACAGATGCTTCAGGTTACAGATGCTTCAGGTTACAGACTCCGCTAACCCAGAAATAGTACCTCAGGTTAAGAACTTTGCTTCAGGATGAGAACAGAAATTGTGCAGCAGTGGCGCAGCGGCAGCAGGAAACCCCATTAGCTAAAGTGGTACTTCAAGTTAAGAACAGTTTCAGGTTAAGAATGGACCTCCAGAACGAATTAAGTTCTTAACACGAGGTACCACTGTAAGCATAATCTAGTACTGGGGAAATAATACACTAATGCAAGAGGAGTAAGCTATACTATGTGCTACTGTAGTTTAAGATGCTTACACTAGATTTTCTGGCTTCCATTATAGCTATATCTATATTGTATCTCTTCCTTAGCAAAACACATTTCAGGGATGGCACTGTATTTTTGTCTCATTGCAAACCAGATTACACTGAACAACAAGGGGCAGCTCAACAGTCACTCATCTTAATAATTTAGACCACACAATTATGCAACAGAGCAGAGAATGTGATCTCCCAAATGAATTAGTTTCTTTAGATCAAACAACATATTTTGCAGATATGAAAACCAAGGGTGCAATCCTTCCCAATGTATTAAGAGGTATCCAAAGGATGTAACAGAGGTCGCCTTCAGAACACATGGATGGACACAGTGCATTAGGACATTACACAAAATAGGCCTCCTATATCCCAGCTCTCCCCCACCCCAGGGTTTGGTCATGAAGTATGAGTTCTGCTGGAACAGCACTCCACTGCAAACTGTTGGGATTCCTCAGTACACAGCCACAGTCAGATTGTGCATCAATAATTTCCATCTGTTGCTTCCACGAAAAACGTGATTTGTTCTTAATCATTTTCTTTTCTGTAATGCTCAAGGGTCCACAGTACTAGTCCTCCTACAGTTTAACACACACTTCCAATTATCTTTGCACTTTACCTGCCAAATTTGTTCTTCGCTCAATGACGTGAGTCGGTCACTCTTCAAGACCTCTCGGATGAGGCAGTATGGTAGCGTCAGGACTTCTTCTGGGTGGTTCTTCTGTAGCTCAGATAGGTGTTTCACCAAGAAGTCAACCACCGCTTTTTCCAGTAAAGTGAGGTTAAATAGGTCAGCAAGTTTATATAGGTCCAAGTAATTAAAGCTATTTAACTCCTGGTCAAATAGAAGAAGAAGAAAAATTAGGAGTACAAAGTTCAAGCAGAACTGAAAAACTGCAATGTGTTCAAACACTGCATATTTATGGCATGGAAGAAAACATGGTAATCCAAATTAATCCCAAATAAACCCTACCTTGTTCCCATATGAAATAATTCATTTATCTACAAAGAGACACAGTTAAGGGGCTAGAAAGGGAAGGTACAGTACCAACTTAGGCATTTCTAAACCAACATCTGCTGATTCACAGAAGAACAAATGAGAGACAGATAAGCTAGTGTGTAAACCAATCAAATTTCTTTTGTAACAGGGAGGCCTTAGCTTTGGGTGAAGATGATTTGAGGGGGTTCAGTGGTTTGAATCCCTGCAACATGGTGAGTTCCCTTTGCTCTGTCCCTGCTCCTGCCCAGCTGGCAGTTTGAAAGCACGTCAAAGTGCAAGTTGATAAATAGGTACAGCTCTGGCGGGAAGGTAAACGCCATTTCCGTGCACTGCTCTGGTTTGCCAGAAGCGGCTTAGCCATGCTAGCCACATGACCCGGACGCTGTACACCAGCTCCCTCGGCCAGTAAAGTGAGATGAGCGCCGCAACCCCAGAGTCGTCCGCAACTGGACCTAATGGTCAGGGGTACCTTTACCTTTACTCTACATTAGCAAAAGATCCCTCAGGAAACCTGGTCTTTCTTAGGGTGGTTTAGAACAGAGTTATAGGAGAAAAAATTCCACCTAGCCCCTGAAAGAGCATCTGGAAGATGAAATGGCTCTGTTTCAGAGAAAATAAATTAAAAACAATCCACATATGGTATCATGCCCTGATGAGATTTAATATATCAGCTAGGTACAATGTCCCCAGTTTTTGGAGAGGCCTAGTGCTAGGGTTTGAAGAAGTTATAGCCAGCAGGGCACATATATTCATCTCTGGTGGAGTGCCCACAGATATTGAGATTTTGGGATACCATATCACAATGCCGTAACTTGAAAAACAACTTGCTAACATGACTCAAAGTACAAGGCTGAAATGTGGGGAAAAAATAATGGTTTCAAGTGTTCAGAGAATTATCAGTTGATGTTGTTTAAGATGTCAGATCCTTTTGATAACTAAGATAATGGTGATGAGACCCATAATGAGAAAAAATATTATGCTGTCACCCCATTGCAGTTGCTGGGTCTTTTCTTTTGTCTGGAGTTACCGGTATTTGTTTGCTGGTTTTTTTATTTGATTCAAGTAAATAATTGTGGTTCTCAATATTATTTTTTTAAGTATGGGAGATGACTTCAGATGAAGAAGCCCTTCTCTTATTTCAAAATAAATTTGTGTTTCTTTAACAGTGCACCCCATACAAGGCTTCTGGAAATTCAGGAGAGTTTCAAAAGTAGATTGGAATCTACCGTCTGAAGTGTTAAAAATATCAAATGGGAAGAGCCAAGTCCTTGGGCTCACCTAATGCAGCTCTTCAAACCCTTGCCAGTGTGAAAATAAAAAAAATATTGATATTAGCTATCACAAGCACTCCCCATATTTTCTATACTGGCATTCTATACTGTTATTCTTACAGTAACCCTGTAGGAAAATCAGGCCACAATATAGTGACAGGCTGTGTAAAGATTTGAACCCATGCCTCCCAAGTTCACTGTTCCATACTGACTTCTCTATAACCTATGCTTTCACTCCGTGTTTCTCAAACTAGGGCCCCGGGTGTTGTTGGACTACAACTCCCATCATCCCTAGCTAGCAAGATCAATGGTCAGGGATGATGGGAGTTGTAGTCCTGCTTTTTTAACCACTGTTTTAACCACTGGACTGCAGCTATAAGCTACCTCTCTTCTACATATGGTCAATCTGATAAACAACTTGAATGTGGAGCTTTTAAGGATCTCAAACTTTGTCCCACGGTATTATTTTAAACAGCACCAAGTCCTTGCCCACTCAGGATACAAGAACTTTAGTTCTGAATTCCACAGTCAAGGAAGCTAAGTATATCAGCCTCCTCCAACAAAATTCACCCCATTGTAATACCAATCACTTCTTCAGCTTAAAATTATACACTGCGATACACTGCTACCCAGCTGATGAAGCTGCATGCCAAAAAATGTCATGCTGAGATTGTGAGATGTATATTACTGATCAGATAACCCACCTTCCAATCAGCGATAGGGCTTTTGGAAGCATAATGACATGACAAAAGTACAGGAATTGTCTGCAGGAGTTGAACTTTTTATCTTCTTTTGGTGCCCACCCCCCCTAAAAATACATTAAGGCAGTTATCTGAAACATAGCAATCTAAACTGCCTCCTTGGAATACATTTCAAAACAAAAATGTTATAGGAACAGTAGTATTTTTTAAGACATCTACTAAAAAAAATTCAGTTTAGAAATGCAATTATAGTTGTTAGGAACAATCCAGAACTGACCATAGCTTGTGATAGCAATTTCACTTTCAAATGTTTTACCATTTTATTATTATATATGTTGCATTGAAGTCCAGTGAATGTCCACATACACATGCGAAAGTCTGGACCGCCAAACTATTTATTTATTATTCTATATAATGTATACCATCAACATAGCTCTATTCAACTTTTGTGCTTGCCTGCAAATTCAGAGGTACACACTAACGAATAATGTTGACAATCCCTGGTTGGCTTCCCCATCCTCTGTTTTCTATTTTGTTACTCCCATAACCTGATCTCATATAGGTTTGTGATACTACAGAGAACTCAGGTGAGCGCAGTTTCCTTCAACTTGTCCTCAAGTGTTGCACTAGCCTACCAGACACCCAGATCTCTCTTGTAGGCCAGACGAATAATTTATAGGCCCACTGCCAATCATCAATTCTTAGCCACCAATGGTAGCCAGGTTTCCTGCAGGCTGCAATAAATTATATCACTATTAGTTATTGGGTACCTCTGTAAGAAAACGGGGCACATAACTAAGGAGGAGAATGACAATACTAAATGTTGCTCTACTGATGCACATTCAAATGGCACAACCCAGCCGAAGCATGCTTAAACCTACTCATTTCAAACTGGAAAGTTAAGCATGTGTGTAAGCCTATATACCATTTAAAAATAAGTGAAGCTTACAAATATTTATCATTGATCAAAAAAAAAATGCAGCTAAATTCAGAGGGGGTTACTTTAAAGTAAACCTGAACAGGATTGGGTTGCAGAAAGGTTTAAACCATGAGCGTGCACTTAAAAATCTTATTGCATTAGGTTAGCAGAACTATTGCAAGAGAGCTTGCAGGATATTTTTCCAAAGTGTCCACACCCCTAATAAATGATATATATGAGTCCCGTGAATTTGTATGGTTCACACAGCTGCAAATTATATTGTACCTATGGCTCTCAACACACACATTATGTATGGCAAAAGAGACATCAACTACAGTGTATAGGAAAATTCCTTCCTTCTCACCCCTTGCTTTTTCCTGTAAGACTAATTGCAGTCGTTAACAGTCGTCAACAGGTTTTCCACACCTATCACCCATTCCCACCACCCTTCTGAGTAATACCCCTCCCCACTCTCACTATATACAAGGGTCTGGTGACTTCTGTTTCAGTGTATCTGAAGAAGTGCGCATGCACACGAAAGCTCATACCAAGAACAAACTTAGTTGGTCTCTAAGGTGCTACTGGAAGTTTTTTTATTATTTTGTTTTGACTATGGCAGACCAACACGGCTACCTACCTGTAAGTGTAAAAGAAAATACTCATCAACATTCTATTTTAGTATTATTTCATATCACTTGTTTTTCTTTATATGTTTAAGAAAAGCACTGCATGTGCCGTAGAAAGGATGTATGTAAGTAAGAGGCTGATAAATGAGAGTAAATCACAACCAAGTACACAGCAGAGTACAATATACCTCTGTTCCTGTGTGCTGTGCTATAAAAAGGAAATAAAAACACAAGGAGAACTAAGGGGAGAGACTGCATTTCTTTATGACCTTATTTGAAAGATAAACTCCTTAGGGAAATACAATTTATTCAGATTATCAAGACCCTGCTGTGCAAATCTACAATCTGGGAGCACACTACAGAGATCAAAAAATATTTACTTTATTCTGTTGGGTATAAAAGCTTCTAATGAATGCATAATTAAGACAGGAAAAAGTGTATACAGCTTTAGAAATTCCATCGCTCAGCCAAGCCATTAATATCCAAGGCATCATACCCAGTTGTTACTCCACCTGCTTTAGTTTTGGATTACAGAATAATTATAAATCAAGGTATTATGTCATTTTCCCATCCATATACCACCAGCCCTTCCTATACGCAAACACGATGCACTGAAGGTGATTTTGCCCCTCCCTCCATCAGTTCCAAGATGAAACGATAATTCAATTTAAAATATCAAAAAGTGTATATATTGCAAACTACCGGCTAGAGGTACAGAGCTTGTACACATATCTGAACAGCAATAAAGAGATGGGTTTTATCTTTATCTGGTTGCATTTTATGACAATAGATACTGGATAATGAGAAACAGGTAATATACTAAAATTACGTGGAAACCATATATAAAATCCTATCTAACCTCCTCCTCCCCCAAATACACACAAACACACGCAGAGAGAAAGACAGAGCGCACTTGGCAAACCAACATCCATCCTGTATTAAATGCCAGATTTTTATTTGAATCAAACACTATCTACACCTTAGGTTGTCTATGATTTGGCGGATCAACATATATATAAGAAAACCAGTCCCTTTCAAAATCACTACAATTCCCAGCATTTTATATCATTTGCCACACCACAGCTGTATTAACCCTGCAGAGGCTTAATTGCACACTCACATCTATTGCAGCATAATATCCACAAAGGTAGGTATACTTTATGCGGCAAAAAGCGACCATGGAACTCCTCTACAAACCTCATTGACATAATTAGGATTTATGCAAATATCTCAAGTGTTCTTGGGTATCTTCAACTGGTATTTAGGCAGATAATTTCCTAGGAGATCTATCATGTCATTGATAAATAATACAACAATAATGTATTAGTCACCTATTAACCAAATCTTCTGAGAAGCACACAACATGGATCAAATTACAAAATGAAACATCCAATGAGATAAAGTAACATTAGCCCAATTCAACGTAGGATTTAAAATATTAAAAACATTAAAATACTTTAAAAGGCCTGGGCAGACAGAAAGACCATGGCCCAGTGCTGACAAGATGTCATAATAGACACTCTAGGGAGAACACTTCCCAGCTGGGGGGCACCACTGAGAAGCTGCCCATCCCTAGGGTTGCCATGTTGTTGTTGTTCAGTTGTTCGGTCGTGTCCGACTCCTCGTGACCCCATGGACCAGAGCACGCCAGGCACGCCTATCCTCCACTGCCTCCCGCAGTTTGGCCAAACTCATGTTAGTAGCTTCAAGAACACTGTCCAACCATCTCATCCTCTGTCGTCCCCTTCTCCTTGTGTCCTCCATCTTTCCCAACATCAGGGTCTTTGTTGGGTTGCCATACGTCCAGACATATCCGAAATACTGCAGTCGGCAGCAGTGTCCAGGCAAAAATGGAGAAAAAATTCTGGGAAAATCTGCCCATGTTGCAGTGCTGTTTTTGCCACACATACACACACCCCAAAATAGCTCAAATACAGGGGTTGGGTGGAGGTTTTTTTTTCGATTTTGCCCCAAAAGCTTAAACAACTTTTCTGTCCAGATTTTCACTGTTTTAAATATGGCAACCCTCTCTACCCCCTGCCATTCCCTGTATTTCTCCTGCTAAAAATGCCCCCGCCCCCGTTCTAGTCAAGTCATGTGCCTTAATACTAACCATGCTTATCTTTAACTTGGCTTTGCACACTCCCATCATTATCATTAACGTTGTTTCAAGTGTTATGCTAATCACAGTTGACTGAAAAGGAGATGAGGAAAGTGGGGTACAGGAGACAGGAAGGAGGAAGCCTGCATGTCCACACGATACTTTTGCTCTATTAGCTGTGGTTCATAGATTGAGAGAACCAGTCCTGCCAAAACCATTACCGCTCCCAATATTTCACATCCTGTACCACATCTTTCCTAAGTTTCCTTTCCAGATATAGCACCCTTTGCATGCTCAGGGCTGCAACCAGCTAGGGCACTTCACATGTGGCAATCTGTTTCCACTCACAGATCCCGCTTGTTTCTTTGAGGCAGGGGTCTTCAGAATATTTCAAAACCTTATTGACTGTAATGGCACGATAGAGCTTTGATGGCCTGCAGATACATTTTAGAACCAATTTCTTCAGCCTGATTACCCAACTTTAAGACACACTTTCCCTGCTCCCTACCGAGATTCCTGCATTGCAGGGGGTTGGACTAGATGACCCTTGGGCCCCTTCCAACTACAGGATTCTACCAACCCAGGCCTTGCCAACAAGAGCAGATTATTCGAATTTCATATGTACTTTTCATTAATTCATTCCAAGTTCTGAACATGTGTTCTTATTTTTGTGGTGCAGGTTTCATATTTGATTGGGGCTTTACTTTATGAATATATATATATATATATATATATATAGAGAGAGAGAGAGAGAGAGAGAGAGAGAGCACAGAAGTCCTAGGGCCCACCTAATAAGTTTCCCACTTTGCTAAAAGCAAAGCAGATTATCACTTCTATTTTAGGCTGCTGAAAAGAATAATCACTCAAAACCCGGCAAGCATCTGACAGACATCTGAAGATGAACTTATTCTTTTCCCATCTTAACCTTTCTCAGTAGCTTGTGGATGAGAAACAAGATTTAAAATATGAAGGCTACTCATTCTTCAGAGATGTCTATTAACATGGATAAAAACCAATTTAAAAATTTTGTGCATGTGGGTGGATAGGACTGGGGAAGCTGAAATAAAATATTCCTCCATTTCTTTCCAAGAGCTAAAAGGGCTACATGCATCTGGTACTCATATTTCCTATTCTCTCACATTAGAGAAGCAAGTCTCCTCTTTCAGGTCACGTATCCCACATAAAAGTGCTAAACTAATGCCGTTTAATGACAAATTAATGTCCATGAATAAAAAATACACCTCTAATAGCATAGAGTAATTTGCCATTACAATATCATCATTGGACATGCCCCTGGTTTAATACGATGTATTTAATTCATAACTTAATGAGTGATATATAAAAAGAGAGAGAGATGAACCCTGCAATTACATTTATGTGAGTCTGTCACCTTATTTGTAAAACCTTAGAGTCATTTACATTCAAATTAGAACAAATGAGTGATTTCACAAAGTGCAATGATAAATGACCATTGCTGCACAAGACAGGGCTGTATTTCCTGCGAAACCGTTAACAGTTCCCCATTATTTGTTAAAAATTACAATGCATATTGCCCAGTGTTGTGTGAATAATGACTTTTTTACTGATTAGGTCACAAGACTAATATGGAGCAAAATAAATAATTTCTTTTCATTTTTGTTCTTTCTGACGCTTTAATTTATTCAAACAAGTGGACTTACACTGCCACCTACTGCTTAGTGGTGAGTATTGTGGGGATTCCAGTCTTTCAAGACAAAACAAAATACCCCAATCATCTATAATACCGGTTTTGATGTTTTAAAACCTAAAACCTTCCCACCCAACCCAAGTCAAGTGAGACTCCCCTCTGCTCAAATGCTGGCTGGTAAATTACAGGACGTGTAATATTTGCACGTACCAACCAGTTCCACTTGACAAATGAAACACAAATTAAGTGATAAGATTGATGAAAATATATATATAGTACACATCGTCATCATTCAGCAAATATGTGAATGAATGAAATCAAGGTGCAGTGCCAAGATGGATGTCTGAATGCCACACCACCACCATAGATCAAACATCACAGGCAGTGCCTTGTGATTCCTTGTTCCCCTGCCTTTTCAAAATGACAGACAAGGAGGAAAATTGTGTGCTCCTTGAAATCTGCCACTTTAAGCGACTGCCACAGGGCAAGACCTACATCACAGTTGCTACCCCTGAACCTAGCACCTTTCAGTCAGCAGCTGTTCACAGGTTCAAAAGCCAAGCTTGGGGTGGGGGGGACAACCTGCCTTTAAAACATTATTTGCAGTGTTGTAAGGACTGCATGAATGCAAACGCTTAACAAAAGCTCCTGCCAGCCCATGTGGTTTGTAGCACAGCACCTTTTGTAAGATTAATTCCCTGCACATGTTAAACTATGAATTAGCCTAACTATATAGACTTTAGTTGTATCATAAGCTAAGCCCCAGTGTCTAATCAAGTCTTTCTATCAAGCTAATAAAAGCTCCCGGGAAGAAAAACCACAACAATTTCCAGCACTTCTCCTTGCCTGCCAGTAATAATTCAGATAACAGAATGTAAAAATAGAACATATTGCTGTGATTATTACTACCTCTTAATAAAGACAGCAGCACAGTATCACAGAGTCATTCTACTGGACTTCTCTACAGCTGTTGCCACCATAAATTCCTGTCCACATTCTAAGAGGGGCATGGAGCGAAAAGAAATCCTGCAAATTTTTCTAGTTCTTCAATTCAGAAATTCAAGATTAAAACCAAACCCTCGGGAATCCAGCAAACTTCAACACAGTTCAGTGTTGCTTAATTAAAACACTGAGCAACTAATGAGTCGGCAAAAGTTGTAAGGAATTCATGACATTATATACCTTCCAGTTCCTAATTCTCTGGCCAGCTAGTTGTCTACATTAGGTGTATTCTTGAGACCAACCTACATACCACATAGAACGCAATGCAGTAATCTAACCTTCAGGTTACCAATACATGGACACCTATGGTTAAATTATACCAATCTAAGAATGGTGGTACCTGTCTTATTAGCTGAAGCTGGTTAAGGGTACCAAGGAACACATGGGATTCCAATGACTGGGTCTACAACAACCTGCTCCTTCAGAAAGAGTGCAGCCCCATTCAGGCCAATTCCCTGGACCTGTGAATAGTTCGCCCAGTTCGGATGTCACAGAGAAATAGAGTTGGGCATCATAAGCATACTGATCATATCTCACTCCAAATCTCCTAATGACTGGTTCCAAACATGATTCGATGTTAAACGGCACTGGAGACAATATGGTGTCCTGTGGCACCCATAGCTCAAGAGCCAGGGGGCTGAGAAACACTTGTACAATGGTATCTTCAGGAGTGGCCACACTAGTGTCTCCTTCAGGGTGGAAGGCACCACCACCCCACTTAAAAACAACCTATCTCCCCACCCCAAATCTAGCTTCAATCAGCCATGAATAACAAGGATCAAGAGGACACGTGGTTGGGCGCATAGTTGCAAGCACTTGGCACATGTTGTTAGGCTGCAAGAACTGAAACTGTTCTCACATTGAAAGGCTTGATGGAGCCTTTACTAGAAGTTGTGTCAACCATGGCATCAAGCTCACTACCAAGGCAGGTGACTTTGCCCTCAAAGCACACAGCAAGGAAATCACAAAGGGTCTCTGAGGTGTCCTGGGTGGGCTCCATCTACCAATATAGGTCTCAAGAGCCCACAGACCACCCTAAAGCTCTCCACTAGGCAATTACTCAATGATCCAATGGAGTAGGCCTGCTTCATTGTTTTCATCACCACTAAGTAGGCACCATTATGTGCTCTAACTCATGCTTGGTCAACTTTGCAGTGGTGATTTCACCATCTGCTCTAGCAGTCATGCAGCCTATTTAATAGCACATAGCTCCGCAGTATACCAGGGGACAGGATTTACTAGGAAAGCTGGGCAAAATCCACTCCTCCCAGCTCACCCACCCAGATTGGCTCCTTCATCCACTAGCAAAACTAGCAGCCACAGAATGGAAAGGCATCTGAATCTTATCTCTATACATAAAATGCAATACAGAAGCATCAACATCGTTTAGAATGAGAAAACTGGAGTGACGTGATGAAGGTTTAAAAGATCCCAAATGGACATTTTTTTCTTGAGACCAAGCACAAAATGGTGGCAAGCTTCCAAGCTTTTCAATATTTTTCATCAGGCAAGATGTTCATAAGAGTAATGCAACAGCAACAATAAAAAGCGTTAGGGTTGGTTAATGTTATTCTAGATTCGCTGTACACTATACAAACCCTATGGCAAATATAGTTGGGGGGGGATCGAATCGCCACAAGGGGGAACAGTTATCTCGCCACTTCAAACTGCAGCAATAGATCAGAAAAGATGAGTGCTGTTTTTTCTACAGTACTTCTCTTGCCTTCAACCCAGTAATTTGTAGGCAAAAAATAGACGGAAAGCAGCACCCTAAAGCCATAGAAATGATGGGCTGAGACAGCCATTTGCTCACTTTTTGGCAGCCCTGTAAGTAACTTTTATTTTGAAAGAGGGGGGACCATTAGATTGCAGTGAGGGTAAGCTAATCATTTGTGAAGTTGCAGAGACCCACAAGTGAATGCTCCAGATCCTGTGTGAACCACCTTTCGCAAAGCATTCACTTTTGTGACAAAAGCACTGAGAAAAGAACTATTACAATTCAGTGATTCTTTTTTTATTTTATGTTTTGCAGAAAAGGAACAGTTTCCCGGTCCCAAAAATGCTGTTTTAAAATGACTTTGCATTCTAAGCACCAAAATGTCTTTATCTGAAAAGGTTTGGGTAGATCCCTGTTGTTGAAACAATGCTCTGCAGGAACCCTGCAATATAGCTGTTTACTTGTACAGAAAGTACATAGGCAATGTTGACCCTCTTTAGCCTAAAGCAGGGATGTCCAACAGGTCGATCGCAATCTACTGGTAGATCCCTGCGAGGTTTTGGTAGATCATGGTCGATCTCTGGCTCCCCTTTCTTAGCATCACTAAAACTGACTCCTGCCATGCCCCCTTGCCCCGCCCTCCATTGTTGTATGATCTCTGGAAGGGAAGAGGGAGCTTTCTCTGGCTGCTATTTTGATCCATAGCAATCTTTCTGTGAGTGACTATACCCCTTTGTCCCTTGCCTTTAACTCCCCCCCAAAAAACTTTTTTTTAATAACACCTAAAAAACAGGGCTTTTAGCCTCCCTAAAAAGCTCAACAACTTTGAGCTCAACCCCCCAAAAACGGGGGTAGATCACTGCCAGTTTTTAATTCTGAAAGTAGATCGCAGTCTCTTGAGAGTTGGCCACCCCTGGCCTAAAGAATGGACAGAAAGGTGCACAGATGGAGATAGGAGCAGGGTATTTAAAGCACCACCTAAGCCATGAAGGTCTAAAGTAACATAGCACTATGAATTGGACCACAAAACAGACTGGAAACCAGAGCATTTGGCATAGCACAGGTGAATCATTCTCATAATGTATATTTTATATATATGGATGTATTTGTGTTTATTACAAAAATAAATAAATTCATTCCAGTAGCACCTTAGAGACCAACTAAGTTTGTTCTTGGTATGAGCTTATGTGTGCATGCACACTTCTTTAGATACACTGAAACAGAAGTCACCAGACCCTTATATATAGTGATATATATATATATTGTATATACAGGTATATTGTGTTTATTGTAATTGTTTTAGTATTTTGATTGTGTTTGTAAGTCACTTTGAGAAATTTATATGAGTAAAGTGACATAATAATAATAATGTCCAGTTCCAGTTAGTAATCTAAACAGCAATATCCTGCATCAATGGAAGTGTTTGAACAATCTTCAAAGGCAGTCACATGTGCCACACATGTCTTCTCTGGAGAACACAGGGGCATATACAGTACCTGATTTCCTGCCTCCTCATTCACAAAAGAAATCTGTCCTGTACAGTAGTACCTCTGGTTACGTACTTAATTCGTTCCGGAGGTCCGTTCTTAACCTGAAACTGTTCTTAACCTGAAGCACCACTTTAGCTAATGGGACCTCCCACTGCGCTGCCAGAGCACGATTTCTGTTCTTATCCTGAAGCAAAGTTCTTAACCTGAAGCGTTATTTCTGGGTTAGCGGAGTATGTAACCTGAAGCATATGTAACCCGAGGTACCACTGTACAGATCAAAGGCTAAACAGAAGTCCAGTTCACAGTCATAATCAAGGTATCATGTAGTTGTCACCTCCTGTCATATAGCTGAAGATGCACACATGTAACACAGACTGAAGAATTAAGCTAAGTGCAACCAAATAAAGGGGAGAATCAAGCCCCTTAGCCTTACCTGGATAAGATAGTGAGAACACAAACTAAGCATTTCCAGCAGCTGCAGATGGCTCCCTGCAGCAAGCACATCTTGAATCACACCTGGTTCCAAGAGTACCTATATTGGGGAATAAAGAGAAAGAGAACTTGTAAGGAACTTGTCCTTGAAAGTGCTCTGCAAAATATTCAATGTGATATTTGAAGCTGTCAATTCTTACAACACTCCAGGTGCACAATCTAAAGTTTTGCATTTTGTTTGAAAACCCTTTCAAACAAACGGTTTAACAGGCACTGTTTTTTCTCCTCACAATAGACAGGAAGGAGAGAGAAGCACTGCTACTTATTTTTGTAGCCAGCAAATACTATTAACCTATTAACAACAATTTCCCTACAGCAGATTCATACAACCAATATGCTGAATGGTGCCCACTTAAGTTTAGCCCATGTTTTCTCAGCAGCTTATGGTGAGGGGAGTCATTGGGCTAATTTGCCTTGTGCAGAAGCTGCCAGATTTGCACACTACTACAAACATATCAACACTGATCACACAGTTACCAAAAGAAGGCAAATATTGTCAACATGTCCACCTTGTGTGCATATTCACTAGAATGTTCAACAGATAACTTATTTGTTTTGTTTCTAACTTTGTACAAATGTAGCTACTTTACACTACCACAGAGATATCCCCCAAGTTTTTGTCATCTACATGAAACTTTCCACATTAGCAGCTTTGAGATCAGCAACTGAGCTAGTAAGGACCACAAACCAACCAACCAACCAACAAACAAACAGAGAGGGGTGTGTGTGTGAACGTAACACATTTTAAGTAATTGTTGTGGGAAATTACAGTCAAGCATAACTGTGCATGAGTGCTAGTTAGTGCATGAAGGGGTTATGACCATTGAGCTCTATTCCTAGATTCAGCCTCTTTTCCACGTGGAAGTGAAGCTGCTTCTCTTCCTGTTCCTCACTCCTCCCTTCCAGCCATGTAATCCACCAGGACGGATGTATCTGAACTTCATCCAAGTTCAGACTGCATACTTGAAGCTATATTGTGTATTTTGCACCCACGAGTAATCTACTTGTGTTCTCCTTGCTGCTGCATGGAACCATGTGTGAACCAGACCTTTGGATTTAGTAAGTAAAGCTAGGAAAATAAAACCTTCTTCACCTGACACTGAAATATCAGCATAGGCACCAGGTGAGCCTTTCTGGGGAGAAATGCCATAGTTAATGAAATGTTAACAATAACCACAAATGACATAACTGAAGAGGGTAGGGCACTGATCCTCAGTACATGGACAGGTATATTTGGGAAAGGCTTCTTCAGGCCTCCAGATCCCAAGCCATATAAAACCAGCTCTTGTGCTTAAAAGGAAACTAGCAAGTGAAGCTGTTGCATTCCGCTGCCCATTCTGCCTTGGTACCAGCTAGGGGGCAAATCTGTGGCCTGTTCAGGCTGAAGGAGACAGCCTGTCTGACTCTCTTGTGTCAGTCACATGTTTGAGAGTGGGGTAGAGGCAGGCTGTCATTTAAGTGCTGTGCTGCCACCTCTCTCTTCTTTTCCTGGCAGCAGCACCCACCACCCTCCCTCCCTGTCTCTCCGTGTGAATTTATGGCTGATCCACCTGCTTGCAGGGTTTTGTTTTGCCTATTCCATACTGAATAGCTGGGTGCTAGACATCAGATGGTCTGCTGTACTGTTAATTAGGCTAATCTGGTCTTCAGTTTGGTCAATTTTGGCGGTTTAGGAAGGAAAGTAGTTGCATTTTAACCTGGTGATCCCCTTTAGGCACCTTTCTGGGTGATGGGCTGCCCCCATGGCTTACACTCTGGGCTCTGCATCTCTGTGGTAGGATAGGGGCCTTGAGGCTTCATCTGACCAAAGCTATGGGGCCTTGAGTGGGTGGGGAATGGAGCAGCACAAGCCTTCCAGTGTGAGAGCCGAGCCAGTGTGGTGTGGTGGTTAAGAGTGGTAGACTTGTAATCTGGGGAACCGGGTTTGTGTCTCCGCTCCTCCACATGCAGCTGCTGGGTGACCTTGGGCTAGTCACACTTCTTTGAAGTCTCTCAGCCCCACTCACCTCACAGAGTGTTTGTTGTGGGGGAAGAAGGGAAAGGAGAATGTTAGCCGCTTTGAGACTCCTTCGGGTAGTGAAAAGCGGGATATCAAATCCAAACTCCTCTTCTTCTTCTTCTTCCTACTCACTTTCATGGGGTGACCTGGGAATGTGAGGCAGGCTGGACAGCCTTGCCTCCCCTTCCTGCAGGCAGGAGTTCTGGTCTCCCCAGTGACTGCTGTTGTTCAGGTTCAGGTTTGCTCCTGCAATAATGTTTTCCCACAATATGATTTTTTATGGGTTTTACTCATAACTGAAGTGCCCCTAGTTCAACCCAGCTTCTCTGTTTGTCTCTCTATTCGGCGATCAGGTCACATATGTTATATAACACAAGTGCCAGGGAGGAACCAGACAGCTGGGTTCTGAACTAAAATAAGTTTATGAGATGTCAAAGGAATCCCTGCATATAATGCACTGTGGTAACCTACCTAGAATTAATAGCCTATGGATCATTCTGATAAGCTATCTCTGTCCTGGAGAAGTTGTAGCTCTGGGGTAGTCAACATGGTGCCTTTTCAGATGTTACTGGACTCTCATCAGCCCTGGCCATTGGCCATACCAGCTGGTACTGATAGAAGTTGGAGACCAACACCCTCTGGAAGGAACCACGTTGGCTACTTCTGTTGTAGCTGGTGCACTAGGTTTAGCTGGCAAAAGGCATAACATTCAACAGGCGCTTTCAATATCAAGGTTGGCTCAGTCACTACCCAACTGCAAGCCTGATCTTTGGTCAAATGCAGCAGCCATCAACAGTACCTCATGAAAAGTATTAGATAAACAAACTTAGATCAAGTTAAGAAAACAACTAGCTAAATATAAAAGGACTGCACTAAATCTTATGCAGTGACTGCTAAAAAACTAAATACAGATTCAAAACATAACCTGACATCATAACTTAATATACAGTACACTTTAAAACATGGGCTAGTAGCTCTAGACAGTATCCTAAATATAATTGCTAAAAATTATTATATAATTCATAGGGAGATGAATATTTTTGTATCGAGAATTTCCCATAACCTTATAAGTGAGTGTCTAACAATCATTTCTAATGAATACTGCTTCTGTTGAACAGGAATAATGAAGTATTTCCACACAGATTTCCTGTTTCCATTTTAATATCCAACCCTGCAACACCAACTGTTTTCACTAGAGGTCTCAAGACACCCACTTTATACAGAAAGGGAAAGTTCCACTTTCCTGTTGTTCAAAGAAATAAATGAAACTGAGAAATAACAGGACACATATTTTAAGGAGATCGAATGCATTACCTATTTAATCAAAGTATTACCTATTTGATAAATTGTTTCACATACAACACAATCCAACATGGTTTACTAAGATGATGAACCAGAGGGCTCACACAACAAATGAGCAAGTCTCCTGTAGCATACCAAGTACTGCACTCTGTGGGGCATTAACAGAGGTCATTTACATTAATTATCCTAGAGATGTCTACTCAGTAGTATGTCCCATAGATTTCTTTGGGACTTGCTATCATGTGGGGGACCCTTTGGCACTCCAAATGTTGCTGAACTGCAACTCCCATCATCCCTGGCCACTAGGCCATGCTTGCTGTGGCTGATGGGAGTCGTAGTTCAGCAACACTGGAAGGCCAAAGGTTCCCCACAACTGTTGTATAGGATTGTAGTCTTCTCTCTATCACTCTTCCCACATACCTCCCATGTCATCATTATTCCATCCTGGTAAGAAACCTGTCAGATAAGTTAGGCTGAAAGAAAGTGACTGGCCCAAGGTCATCCAGTGAGCTTTATAGCTGAGTCTGGACTTGAATGTGTTTCCCAATGCTGAGACTGTCTTCATTTACCTCTCTGCAGAGGACCTGTCATATATAGCTCAGTTGGTTAGAGCATGGTGCTGATAATTCCAAAGTTGTAGGTTTGATTCCCATAAGGCACAGCTGCATGGTCCTACATTGCAGAGGGATGAACTACTAGATGATCCTCAGGGTCCCTTCCAACATGATGATTCTAAGTACCTATAATGTTCACATATACAGGGCCAGCCCTAGACTAAAGTGCACCCCAGTTGAGTATTTATTAAGCTCTGGCTACACAGACCTTTAAAGCCCTAACCTGTGCCTAGAAATGTGGCACAAATGGAAGTCTGGATGAGCCCTAACTCTCAAAAAGCCAGCTGGCCAGACCACTGCCCATTTGCAAGTTACAATATGACAGCATTTTCAGGTGGTTTCCTCAGCATGTTTGGTATTTCAATCAGTATGTATAAACTCACTACTCAGCATGTCCTGTTAAATTTATAATGGTTTACCTCCATGTAAAGTTAATGAAGACGGGGTTACAGAATGGCTTCATCATCATCAAAACAAGAACAAAACATATATTGGAAAATAACAAGGATAATAAATGAGGCATCCCCTTTTCCCTTCCCCTAGTTGAGACAGAAGAGTAGGATATTGGACAGTACAAGGCTCATGTTTGCTATGAGCAAAGCATTATAATTTTTTTTATCTCAGGAAGGGTTGTTGTGAAAAGAGCTTTCTATTTACTGGTGGGAGTGGTAGGCACTGGAAATTCTGCTTCAGAAAGAAAATATCCTATTCCCTTGGTAATACTGTACTGATGGACCAAAACCTATTGTGACTAAGAGTTTTCAGAGCAGTGTGTAGGAGGCACACACACAAATCCAATTATTTGCTAACAGCATTTCTGCCTTACACCCACGCAATACTTTGAAATCTTCACTATTAACACTTCAATGGTTTTGAGTCACCTCATGGGCACACAGGCTTCTCACTGCTCTGACAGCAGCTACTAACATTTGAAAGAGCTGTCTCTCAGGGAAGGCATTCCAGAAAATGTAGAAAAACCTCCTGGGCTCTTGGCACACATGGTTACAATAATACAATACATATCCCTAACAAACAAAATGTGTCTTTTAAAAGGCACAACTCCAGTTGATTACATGGGACTGCACATTTTACTTATGTTAAAATGTGCTCAAGGTGAGTATGATTATAACTGAATTTTTCAAAGGCCAGCCTATTTCACTTAGCCCTTAATCCCCGAATATCTGAAAGACTCTATTTTACTACAGACCCCCTGAGTATTAAGATCAACAGCCAATGCCCTTTTAAATGTGACGTGGAAGGGGGGGTTATTGGGTTGTCTTTGTTCTTATTTTTATTGGTATCCCCCATCATCCAGATACTGCTATCTCAGCTGCATCTGAAAATCACATCAATTTCTAAAGTGCTTTGCAATGTGGCATGAAGGACTGCTCTTTCCGAGTCCCCTGTAGACAGAAGTAGAAAGCTGTGCAGTTCTTTCGATTCTGGCCAATGTGTTTTTACATCCTCCCTGAAAGTGTGTTGATCTGGAATTGAAATACAAACCTGTTGGAGAAACTGGACATGGAGGAAGGGTTTAATCTCCTTCATGAGCATAAATCACCCCATGCATGAGATAAGCCAACAGGTGCAAGGCCACATAAGCCAGTTGCCATGGTAGCATCCCAGTGCCGTCTATTCTAAGGTGACCCAGTCTGTTTTATATGCCTTTTAAGAATGTTAGTACTATACCTGTCCAGTGTACGCGAAGTCCAGAGCTTGCTTTAAGCCTATGCTTGTGATGCCATGCAAATTCACCTCCTCTGCGCCACTTTCAACCATACAAAGGCTAAACATCGCCTAAGAAAAGAAAAGAAAAGAAATTTCTACATTACATTGATCAAACTTGGATTTCCTATTAAACATAAGGGACTTTTGTTGCTGCTTTGCTGTTCCCTAATTAAGATAGCTAGTAATACTGCAGTCATTAATCAGTATGCAATTTATTCTGAAGGTAATCTATACTGGTTTCATTTCATAACCAAATATACATGACAAGCCTCTGATCTTTCAGAAAAACTACTGTGTTTGGACCCTTCCAACTGAAAAGCAATACCCTCCCCCCCCCAACACCCTCCAAATCATTCTGTGGTCTTGGGCAAGTCTCACTCCATCTCTCAACCTTAAACACCCTACCCCAACCATCAGTAAGAGGATAACAAAACAGTATTGCAGCAAGCATTTTTACTCCCATCCAGTGGCGTTGCTAGCCTCTGCGCTGCTGGGGGCGGCGGCAGCGCAGAGGAACCCCCCTGGGGGAGGGGCACGACGCGTGCGTCGCGACGTCATCATGACGTCACGACGCACGTGGGTGCAGAAAGGGGGAATTTCCCCCTTTCCGAGGCTTTTTTTCAGCAGGGGGGGTCGACTAGCGAGGAGGGCGTGACAAGCGTGACACCCTCCTCGCTAGTCGACCCCCCCCCCGCCGAAAAAAAAGCGGCGGAAAGGGGAAAAAAGAAGCAGAGCCGGCGCTCTGCATTCAAGCCCAGGCTCTGCTTCCTTTCCCCGCCCCCCGCGGGTTTTTTTCGGCGGGGGGGGTCGACTAGCGAGGAGGGCGTGACAAGCGTGACACCCTCCCTCGCTGGTCGACCCCCCCGCCGAAAAAAAAGCAGCGGAAAGGGGAAAAAAGAAGCAGAGCCGGCGCTCTGCATTCAAGCCCCGGCTCTGCTTCCTTTCCCCGCCCCCCCGCGGGTTTTTTTGGCGGGGGGGTCGACTAGCGAGGAGGGGTGACAAGCGTGACACCCTCCCTCGCTGGTCGACCCCCCCCCCCCGCCGAAAAAAAAAGCAGCGGAAAGGGGAAAAAAGAAGCAGAGCCGGCGCTCTGCATTCAAGCCCCGGCTCTGCTTCCTTTCCCCGCCCCCCCGCGGGTTTTTTCGGCGGGGGGGGATCGACTAGCGAGGAGGGGTGACAAGCGTGACACCCTCCCTCGCTGGTCGACCCCCCCCCGCCGAAAAAAAGCAGCGGAAAGCACCCCTTCCAGGTGCTGCTGAGTGAGGGAGGGAGCGGCGGCGCGTGGGCGTGGCAAGAGGGGCCGCCGCTTGTCACCCCCACCCGCCGCTTTTCACCCTGTCACTGGGGGCGTACCGCCCCCACCGCCCCTCCCCAGCGACGCCCCTGCTCCCATCATTCAGTTAAATAAGAGTAAGACTTGTAAAAGGGTCATTGTGGGCATACAACCCACAGCTGCTGCACATACAGTCCCCATGTGAGATCCTTAGAATCCCTGCTGGATTGCAAACCTTCTAGCAGCTCCCTGCACTCCCACAGATAATCACATGGGAGTAGGGAGGGCCCTGCACCTTTTAATAGTTGTGCAGAAGAGAACATTTCAGCAGATGTAGGTGAAATGCAAGCTACATCTACTGAAACCCCCTCTTCTGTTCAGTTGTAAAAAGGTGCAGGAGCCCAGCCCTCTCTTTTTTATTCAGCCACCCTAATTGGGCCCTCCTGGCAACATGAATTAGTGACAGAAGCATTTAAAAGTATTAACAATTACAACTACACTATGTAACCAATTTACAACTGTACTGCAAATGGTAGTTACTAATTAAATTCCATGCCATTTAAGCCTGAATGGAAACATGGTGATTATTTTCTATTTGCAGCATAAAACAGAAGATACGGGCTGTACTTTTAATACATCAGAAAGTCAACTATTTATGATACATCCACTTTTTTAAACAAAGCAACGCTATAAAAACCATATCTGCAAACACAATTTAATGACTTCATAACCTCCAGTGATATCTATTCAGTGACCTCTTTTTGTTCCTTGTACATTACTGATGATATATCATTGTTAATTACAGCCAAACAGTTTTCTGAATTATATGAATACACAGAAATGTCCCTGATTAAATCTGTATTCTAACTTGAAGATCAGTGAACTTTTCAACACTAGTATATTCCGTAGACAAAACAGACCACTTTTGCCGGGGGGTGGGGAGTGTGCAATTTTTAAAATATTACTGTATTTTTCCATGTATAAGATGCCCCCATATGTATAAGACGACCTCTCAGGAGCAGCCCCAGAGCAACACACAGGAGGCAGAGAGTGGGGATTGTTGCATCTGGCAAACTGAAAAGTTTCTGCTTATAGAATGATTGCCATAGCATCACACTGAAATCCTCCCAAAAAGCTACAGGGAGGCAGAAAATGGGGGTGGGGGAATCAGGGGAAATGAGATGAATAGTGAGTGGGGCCTGGGATGTATTTCCAGATATGAGGACAAGGAGGAGGAGGAGGAGGGGGGAAGGAAAAGCAAACAAAAATGAAAGTGATGTAACCCAACAGTGAATAGCAAAGGTATTTGCTATGTAAAATCTGTATACTGAGATGCAACATTAGCATTCCATTCTGACTGCAGCTGAAATAGAACCATGCAAAGGCAGATCCAATTCCCAAATACTCTGCAATTTTTCCCCTTTTCCAATTAAACTCAAAACAGTGGCAACATACCCCAAAGACCATTCACTGCTAAGGGAATGATCAGTATTGCGGCATTGGCTAGGTTCAGGCAAACAGTTAGCACACATTTTTGCAACCAAAATATGTTGTGACTCAACAATGAACTTTTAGCATTATGGCACCAGTTTTCTCGAATTCTATTCCCTTAGCAGTGAAGCAAGCTCCAGCTGTTTTTGACATTTGCTGAAAACTTTATCTCTTCTCCCAAGGCTTTCCATATTCATCTATGTTATTTCTGTTATGTTTAATTCTTGTTGGCTTCAATGCTTTAATACTGTTTTATGATCTGTTTAATGTCCTATATTCTATTTATGTACATAAATTTATGTACATTTTTGTATTTCATTGTCAGGTGGAGTTGGTTTTCATTGGAGCTTGTAAGCTGCTTTGCGTAGGAAGTTATTTAAAAGCAGGATATAATTTTTTAAATTTTAAAACCTAAAAATACTTACGTTTGGGGAAAGGTAAGTTTTACTGCCCTTTCTGCTGTGATGTGAGTTTTTATTTATTTGCTTAATTTTTTAGGCTTTCAATAACACAAGATGACCCCCATGCACTCAAAACCTTGACCCCTTTGAGAAGAAGTAAGAAAGACGTTGGGCGAAAGTCATGTTCTATTCATTCTCAGATACACACTCATTGGTAAGCCATTCCTCGTGATTTCTTCTCTGCACAACGTGTGTGAACAAACCATGGAGGCATGTCACTGATAGGGTTCCTTTTTATATACTAAGATTCTCCTTTGTACTTGGCCAGGCAATATTTGCAAGATGATGCCTTCATCCCCACCCACAAAATTCACTCATGCACACAGTTATCGAACAGATTGTGAAGAAGCCACAGTGGAACTACTCCCACACCACTTCTTGTAAGTGAAAGATCAGCACGGAGGCATAAGCAGAGTTCAGGCAAACATTTAAAATGCCAACTGGCATGATGAAGGCAACATATGGCGATTCTGCCTGCCAGCCCCATGACTAGTCATTTGAGTGCTCTGAATTCTTGCCAAGATCACAGCTCACTGCCTCAACCCAAGATTCCATATATTTTCCAGGACATTGTTGTTGTTGTTGTTTAGTAATTTAGTCGTGTCCGACTCTTCGTGACCCCATGGGCCAGAGCACGCCAGGCACTCCCATCTTCCACTGCCTCCCACAGTTTGGTCAGACTCATGTTGGTAGCTTCGAGAACACTGTCCAACCATCTTCGTCCTCTGTCGTCCCCTTCTCCTTGTGCTCTCCATCTTTCCCAACATCAGGGTCTTTTCCAGGGAGTCTTCTCTTCTCATGAGGTGGCCAAAGTATTGGAGCCTCAGCTTCAGGATCTGTCCTTGCAGTGAGCACTCAGGGCTGGTTTCTTTAAGGATGGATAGGTTTGAACTTCTTGCAGTCCATGGAACTCTCAAGAGTCTCCTCCAGCTCCTATTATTATTTTACTCCTCCTTTCTGTAAAAGTATTCAGCTGTCAAATCACATCCAACAACAACAACAACAACCACATATTTAAAACCAGCACTACACTAACCAGACTAGAACAACAAACTAACACAACAGCAGCAGTTCTGAGAGCATCCACTTAAATAAAAATCTTCACCACCCACCTAAGAACAAGAAGTGGAAGAAACAGGTGTACCAATCTTGGGGAAATCATTGCTGAAAAGGCCCCATTACAGGTACCCAAATACTGATCACAGTAGGATCTGAAGAAGGGTCTTGGGGTGGGGGGTGGGGAGTTGCTGGGAAGGAAGGAGCGAGATTCTGTAAATACCAGTATTTGATTTTTAATCTGATCCCCGACTACTTAGTGCTTTAAAAGCACAAAAACAGCACCTTGAATTGAGCCCAGAAACCCAGTGAAAAGGGTTTTCAAAAAGTTGTAACCTGACACCTTCCACCTATATTTTGAACCATATGAAACCGATTGTTCTTCGAGATCAACCCCAAGCAGACCACATTACATTAGTCTAGTCTGAGGTGACAAAGCACCTGAATGATTGAGACCAAGTCTAGTTTCTCCAGGAAACGATTGGCATCTTAAGGCAAAGTCGGTGGAACACATTCCTGCCTACCACAGCTACCTGGCAATCCCAGGAGAATATTTGGGATCTGGAAGCATTACTACTTCTGGAGGCGTGCAAATCTACCTTGTCTCCAAAATTATAGTAAAAAACTGTAATCTTGTCAACAGCCTCTAACCACAGTACCACCCTTCCAAAAAAAAGGTTGTATTTTCAAAGAAAACTTTCAAGCTGCTTTTACCTAGTGTACCACCTACAATTAATCTCAGCTTTGCTAACAGAAGACTACCATGTGTGATCTATTTAGTGCTGGAGAAAGATCTATTAGGTTTGCTTTTTATAAGCCAGGAATCAGCCACAATTTATTTGTCCAAGCAGCTAACAGCACAACCTGAAATCTGTCAACCATCTAGCAGTAGCCAATTAAATTAAGTCTACAGAATGAATACTAGAATATAATTGTGGAGTTGGAAGGAACCCTGAGGGGATCATCTAGTTCAACCCCCTACAATGCAGGAATCTCAACTAAAGCATCCATGATAGATGGCCATCCAACCTCTGCTTAAAAACCTCCAAGGAAGGAGAGTCCATCACCATCTGAGGAGGTCTGCATCACCTCTTACCATCATAAAGTTCTTCCTGGTGTTTAGTCAGAATCCCTTGTGACTTGAAGCCATTGGTTCAGGTCCTACCCTCTGGAGCAGGAAAAACAAGCTTGTTCCATCTTCCAGGTGACATCCCTTTAGATATTTGAAGATGGCTATCATATATCCTCTCAGTCTCCTCTTATCCAGGACTAAACATACCCAACTTCCTCAACCGTTCCTTATAATGCTTAGTTTTCAGACACTTGATTGTCTTGGTTGCCCTCCTCTGAACACATTCTTCTTAAATTGTGGCACCCAAAACTGAACACAGGTGTGGTCTGACCAAAGCAGAATAAAGCGGTATTATTACATCTTGTGTTCCTTTCCTAACACTGTTATAACTGGGGAGTCTGTTGCTTTTTTGGGGAAATCTTTGTCTCTCCAGATGTTACTGAACTACAACCCTCCACCAGCCTCAGCAAGCATGAACAATGGTCTGGGACAATGGGAACTATAATTCAGCAACATCTGGAGGGCCAAAGGTTCCCCATATCTGCTTTGACATCACGTCAGCATTTCACATCGCCCAGTTCATCCAGCCTGATGACTAGCTCTGCAGCACTTGAAATTTGCTTGTCACATTTTGGTTAGTTCTAACAAGCATGGTGCCCCACTTTACATTTTGGTGTGTTTTTTTTTCCTAATGAGTCCAAAACTATGCTTTTTAGGATTCAACTTACAAATTTTACTGAAGGAAATAAGTGTCATAAATAAAACTAGGGAAGACAACTGCATGTCTTCTTGCAGTCTTCCAGATCACTTGCCTTTTCAGGCCTTAAGAGAAGTTAAAAAACAAAACAGATCTTAATGCTTTAAATTGGAAAACTACTATTGAACCAGAACTTCACAATGCATACATTGTAAGTTAACTCGAAATATGATCTCAATGAGATACAAAGTAGTTAAAATAAAATAGACTGGGTTAAGTGTGGAACAGGGTGCCCTAGACTCACACCCACTGCCAACAACTGTGTACACACCCCATTTAGTAAATACAGTGGTACCTCTACTTACATGGCCCTCGTGTTACATATCCTTTGGGATACGCACACGGCAAACCCGGAAGTATATTTCCAGGTTTCATCGTGCATGCATGTGCAGTAGCACTCTATCATGCCACGCGCATGCGCAGAACAGGCACCTCCGGTTGCGGAAACCTCGGAATCTGACTGGAGCTCTAGAACGGATTCCGTCCGCAACTGGAGGTACCACTGTACAGGTGCAGATGCCTACAAACATGTAAATGCCTACCTTTAAATACTACATATATGTCAAATAAATTCCCCAGTTATGTTTCACAATCCTATATTCACTTATCTAGTTTTAAGTCCCATTGAACCTAACGTGGCTTACTTTTCAGTAGACATTTTTTTTAAAAAAAATTGTCCTGTGAAGTATCTGGTCAGACCATGATCATTGTTTACACTGGCAAAAAGATTTGGAAAGATTTCAATACTACTAATTATCCAAAGATCTATGGTGTTCTAAAAACAGAGCTGATGGACGTAAACATATTACTATATTAACTTACTCTGAAGTAGTCACTGCATGCTGCTAGGACTGCCTTGTGGGCATGGAATTTCTGCTCTTCCGCTATAAGAGTTATATCACAGAGAATCCCGTCACTTCTTTGCTGGTTCAGAGCAGCCAAGACAGCATCATTATGAGAACTAGACTGGCAAAGCCGCTGGCCAGTCAGCATATCTTGAAAACTGTGAAAGATGAAGAAATAATCACACTCATGAGCATGAAAATACCAAGAGTGAAAGGCATGCGTATGTTTTCTACTTTTTCATTTCTAATTACGTCAGACAAGCACACAATCCTGCACATATTTTACTCAAGACAAAAAAGGTGCCATTGAATTCAATCAAACTCTGAAGTGAGAGTAGGATTATAAACCTGATGATTTGGTACTACTGACACAGGCTGGAAATGGGTTTATTATTGTTGTTATTCTTTCCCCACCCTCATGCTGTAACCAAAAGTCTATAGCATCACAGTGTGGCAGGGCTATTATTATGGCCCACAATGTAAAGATGGACTTAAATCTTTATGTACAACAGCATCACTCTGCAAGACATTCACAATGTGGCCATTATCTCACAGCTTCAACTGTCCCAGCTATAAAAATAGGCGTATTGTTGTTGTAAACTGGGGATTAATCCAATTTACTAGGATCCCTCCCAGCCTAATGACTTTAACTGTAGAAGATCCACAATTATTGGGGCCAACAGTGTAAGAAGCCAGTTAGGCAAATTTAGCGTGACAGATTCACTTTTTAAAATGAAGATTGGCACTGAATGACTGCCTTTTGCAGAAATAATTAAATGACCAGAGACTTTTGGAAGGCTCTTATCTTCAGCAGGCCTCTGCTGCGTCAGACCAAAGGCCCAACTCATCCAGCATCCTGTTTCTCCCAGTGTCCAACCAGATCCCTATGAGAAGTTCTGCAAGCAGGACATGAGTGCAACAGCAGCCTTTCGACATGTGCTTCCCAACAATTGGGAAGGCATCTAACAGCAGAGGTAGAACACAGAATAGTGACTAGCAGCCATTGACACTGTTACCCTCCATGAATTTGTTGTATCTTCTTTTAAAGCCATCCAAGTTGGTGGATAGCAAATTCCATCCTTTTCACTGTGTGCTGAATGAAGATGTCTGGCCCAAGTCTTCAAATGTTTAGGTACAATGGATGGCTAGTGTTATGAAAGAGGCTGGAAAAGCTTCATTCTATGCACTTTCTCTTCACCATGCATAATTTTATACACCTCTATCATATCATCACTTACTTGCCTATGTTCTAAAGTGAAAGTGCCAAATGTTGTAACCTTTTCTCATAGGATTGTTATTGTATCTCTGACTATTTCAGTTGTTGTTTTCTGAACCTTTCCCAGCTCTACAACATCCTTTTTGAGGTGAGATGACCAGGACTGTGCACAGTATTCTGAGTGTGGCTACACCATTTTGGTTGCCCCTTTTTTTGCAACCGGTCTATTTGTAAATAAACACAAATAATACAAGATGTCCACATTCTTGAAGAATTGGGGTGCATGTTCACATCATAGTTCATATAGCATCATATATAAGGAGCAGGTGTGGTAGGGACAGGCAAGCAACAGAGGCTAAGGAAAATGGGAAGGTGTGATGGGAAGGAGCAATGGGAGGGGAATATGTGATTAGGAACATTATGGGAGGAATGTTTCCAACTACCCCACCCTTTGCCCTTCGAAGCCTTATAACAAGCATGGCCAAACATGGCACTCCAGCTGCTTTGGGACTATAACTCCCATCATCCCTAGCTAACAGGACCAGTGGTCAGGGATCATGGGAATTGTAGTCCCAAAACAGCTGGAGGGCCACGTTTGGCCATGCCTGCCTTATAAGAAGCTGCTGCAGGAGAGGGACTGTGAGCAACTAAGGAGAAACTGTGATGCTCCCTTGTTATTTTTGCTACTGGGTGCTGCATGTTGTTTAAGTCATAGTGTTCTATTTATAGTACAGTCATACCTTGGTTCTCAAACACCTTGGTACTCGTACGTTTTGGCTCCCAAATGCCGAAAACCCAGAAGTGTTCCAGTTCTTAACGCTTTTCGGAAGCCATCATCCAATGCAGCTTCCGCAGTCAATCAGAAGCCACACCTTGGTTTTCAAACACTTTTGGGAGTCGAACAGACTCCCAGAACACATTAAGTTCGAGAACCAAGGTTCCACTGTATTGAAATGTAGCTTTTTGTACGTTGTTTTATTTTTGTTGTGCTATGTTTATGAAATTGTTACTGCTTTGCAATATTACAAAATTGTTACTATTTTACTGTTTTTGCCATGTTATTATGAACTTGTTACTACATTATTGCTTTCCTATGTTACTGTGGAATTGTTACTCTGTTATTGTTTTGCTATGCTGTTATGAAATTTGGTAGCGTTTGTTTGAAATTCATCCCAGTTTCTTTCTCACAAACAGCTCCGAGCAGGATTTTTTGTGCATACAAATAAAATGAAGGAATGAATGCCTTCAATTACAGATACTTTAGTGGTTTAGTTACACTAAAGGTATAGGTACAAGGTAGGGAATCCAAATGCTTCTTGGGAATGGCGAGTTTTGAGTAGAAACTACAGGGAAACAGGGGAGTAGTTCACATAGAGGCATTCTTGGGAGGCAGTTCCAGGCAAAAGGGTCAACAAAGAGAAATGGGTGAAGACACTTCAGACAGCAGGAAATCTTGCTGAGGGTGGTGGATCTAGAGTAGCAAAGGTCAAAAGAAGGGACCTGTCAGGGGATATAAGAGCAAAAAGACAAGGAGGGACAAGGCCACAGAAGGTTTTGAAGACATAGGTAAGAAGTTTGCAGTAGTTTAATCCACTCCAAGCACTTGTGCAAAGTTGAATAAGCTAATGTTCCATCCTGAACTTTGGGTTAGGGAGACCTATACATTAATGAACAAAATAAATATTCCCACTAGACAGACAGAGGCACTATTGTCTAATCAGAAAATAAAACATCCAAACGGCTGTAAAAACAGATATGAGAGTCACCAGTCCTCATTATGTAGCTCAGCAATTATAGCAGGGGGAAACAAGTCTGAAAATTGTTACATGTATGTGGACTTATTGGGACACCAACACGTGAGGTGTGCAAGGATTTAGTTTCATTTCCTCCATTCACTATATAGTTCCAATCATTTCCAATCACTTATATCAAGATTCTCAAATAAAAGGGCCAGTTGGAAGGGTTGAAATATTTTACTAATTACCATAAAAAATATAATGTTCATGCCTGATTTGGGGAAAAGGTTCTACAGAGTTTGGTAATCCTAAATCAGATATAACCTCCCAATGCAAAAAAAAAAAAAAAAAAAAAAAAAACCTGTTAAAGTGTCCATATGCTAGAATATCTTTCTAAATATATTACGTACTGACTTCTTTTGATATAACTAACAATTAGTGGCAGCACTTTAAAAAAGGAAGAAGAAAGATAGATGCAGAGCCTCCTATACAGTATTCTGACACCAAAAATACTATTTTGAGATTCTCTGCTCTGCCATTCAGAGGAAAAGCCTACGTTGGAATATTATAGTCAAATAAAATGTCTCTTCTGCTTTCTACTACATGCACACAAATGTTATTATAAATATCCTACAGACAGGTAAGTGTGTTAAGGTATCAAGTGAAAATTTGTTAGTTTGAATCTGAGACTAATTTTGTGAACTGAATAGTTTGAGAGGTGTAACTTTATTTGATAATGAACTTGAAAGGGCAGGGGGTGTTTCAGAGTTCATGCTTCTTTCTCTTTTAGTTTTTAAGAAGCATGCATAGAATTACATGTAAAATATGTAAAGATATAGTTATCAGAGCAATTACTCTATAAAAATGACCTCCTGCTGTTTGATGCATAATCCCATCACAGTAACCATCACAAGCAATTTAATTGCCTTAATCAAATTAATTTGGGGGGGGGCATGGAGAGAATCTCACTGTTCTTTCTCCTTGATTGTTCATCATCATTGACAATAAAAACAATCTGTCCCCAAAGTTTAAATGGCAATCTGCTGGCTGAGTCCATGAGGATCAACACAATGCTACTCAAGTCTTCTGCCTTTTCCTGCTTCAGCACTGACAGGAAGACAAATCCTGTTTGTGTTAGGATGCTCAACATGCAAATGAGCTGAGAAATCACAGAAGGAGCAAATCTTTTACACCAGGCTTCCTCAACCTCGGCCCTCCAGATGTTTTGAGACTACAATTCCCATCATCCCTGACCACTGGTCCTGCTAGCTAGGGATCATGGGAGTTGTAAGCCAAAAACATCTGGAGGGCCGAGGTTGAGGAAGCCTGTTTTACACCATGCGTAACTGTTTCCATGGGGGAAAGTTGCAGAGAGAAAAAAACCAGAAGCCTATCACAAGAGCGAAAAGTAAATCCTCCTGGACATGTCTCAGTACAGTCATTTTGATGTAATATTTATGTATGCAATTTGCCATCCTGCCATCCTCTAGGCTAGCATACAGTGAATGAAAACACACTCGATGGAAACTGGCAGGGCAGCTCTATGAACTATACCTGAGGCACACCTCAGACGGCATCCTTCAGCTTTGCCCTTCTGAACCTCTTGCTTCTTAAAAAAGTACAGGGGGGAAAGTACACATTCCAGCTGCAGAGAAAAGGAAAAAAACAAATAATAGTTAGAATTAAAAGCCCAAACTTTTGTTCACTGTACAGAAAACCCACCACTTCAGTATATGTGGCAAAGGATGCCAGCATCTCTTATTAATGGAAGAGACTGGCTGCAACAATTTAATGACATAATGGAGCCATACTAATAATAAAACCCTCGATACTTTTGTGGGTGCAAATTAAGATACAGAGAGTAGCATTAATAGAATACTCATTGTCTGATTGGTGCACAGCTTCCAATTTGTTAGTGTTAAATTTTATGTGTATACTTCTTTTCCATGTGTGCTCAGATGCTTTACATGAAGCTGATATTGTGTTAACAACATAAAAAAACCAGCCCAGAAAAATAGTCTGCAATAATGTAATAGTTACAGCACAACAAATACTTAATATGATGCATATGATGATACAGTGGTACCCCGCAAGACGAATGCCTCGCTAGACGAAAAACTCGCAAAACGAAAGGGTTTTGCGAGTTTTTAGTTGACTCGCAAGACGAATTCGTCTATGCCTGTTTTTCGCAAGACGAATTCGTCTGGCGAGGTACCACTGTAAGCTGGCTTACCTTTTCGCTCTGGTCGGGAGGGGTGATGTCCGCGTCCGCCATTTTGGATCGACTGTGCATGCGCAGTCGATCCAAAATGGCAGACGCGGACAACATCCCTCCCGACCGCAGCGAAAAGGTAAGCTCCGCTGCCGGTCGGGAGGGGGCCGTGGGATCGTGCCCGATGTCGGGCATGATCCCACGGCCCTCTCCCTCCTTCCCGGAGCCCCGCCGCTGCGTTTTAAGACTGCAACGATCGTTGCAGTCTTAAAACTCGGCGGCGCGGAGCTCCGCTGCCGGTCGGGAGGGGGCCGTGGGATCGTGCCCGATGTCGGGCATCATCCCACGGCCCTCTCCCTCCTTCCCGGAGCCCCGCCGCTGCGTTTTAAGACTGCAACGATCGTTGCAGTCTTAAAACTCGGCGGCGCGGAGCTCCGGTGCCGGTCGGGAGGGGGCCGTGGGATCGTGCCCAATGTCGGGCATCATCCCACGGCCCTCTCCCTCCTTCCCGGAGCCCCACTGCTGCGTTTTAAGACTGCAGCGATCGTTGCAGTCTTAAAACTCGGCAGCGCGGAGCTCCGCTGCCAGTCGGGAGGGGGCCGTGGGATCGTGCCCGATGTCGGGCATCATCCCACGGCCCTCTCCCTCCTTCCCGGAGCCCCGCCGCTGCGTTTTAAGACTGCAACGATCGTTGCAGTCTTAAAACTCGGCGGCGCGGAGCTCCGCTGCCGGTCGGGAGGGGGCCGTGGGATCGTGCCCGATGTCGGGCATCATCCCACGGCCCTCTCCCTCCTTCCCGGAGCCCTGCCGCTGCGTTTTAAGACTGCAACGATTGTTGCAGTCTTAAAACTCGGCGGCGCGGAGCTCCGGTGCCGGTCGGGAGGGGGCCGTGGGATCGTGCCCAATGTCGGGCATCATCCCACGGCCCTCTCCCTCCTTCCCGGAGCCCCGCCGCTGCGTTTTAAGACTGCAACGATCGTTGCAGTCTTAAAACTCGGCGGCGCGGAGCTCCGGTGCCGGTCAGGAGGGGGCCGTGGGATCATGCCCAATGTCGGGCATCATCCCACGGCCCTCTCCCTCCCTCCCGGAGCCGCGGAGCTGCGTTTTAAGACTGCAGCGATCGCTGCAGTCTTAAAACACAGCACCGCGGAGCTCCGGTGCCGGTCGGGAGGGGGCCGTGGGATCATGCCCGATGTCGGGCATCATCCCACGGCCCCCTCCCTCCCTCCCGGAGCCACGGAGCTGCGTTTTAAGACTGCAGCGATCGCTGCAGTCTTAAAACACAGCACCGCGGAGCTCCGCTGCCGGTCGGGAGGGGGCCGTGGGATCATGCCGATGTCGGGCATGATCCCACGGCCCCCTCCCTCCCTCCCGGAGCCGCGGCGCCGTGTTTTAAGACTGAAGCGAGCGAACAGCAGCGCTGCTGTTCGCTCACTGCAGTCTTAAAACGCGGCTTGGCTTGGCTCCGGTGCCGGTCGGGAGGGGCCCCCGGACTTTTTTTCCCATAGGAACGCATTAATTAAATTTTAATGCGTTCCTATGGGAAAAGGTGCCTCGCAAGACGAAATTTCCGCAAGACGAAGAGTCTTGCGGAACGAATTAATTTCGTCTTGCGAGGCACCACTGTACAAGTGTTAGATAAGATTCCACTAAACAATTCATCAAAAAATATTAAGAGCACCATTCAAAATGGTTTGCAAATACAAAAGAGAAACAAAAATATTCCAACAGGAAGAAAAATACCTAATTAATACAAGTTATAGCAAAGTCAATAATCATTAAACAAATCCACAGACAACGTGCATAATTAAGAACCAACAAGACTACATTAAAATCCAATATTGACTTGTCCCTTTCACAAACTCTATTCATATGCTCCAACTGATTAAATATACCATCATATTATCATATTTTCTTGCTTTCACCAGGGAAAAATACAACTTAACTTTCCTTGTCCGCTCACAGGAGGTTAACAAATTGTGAGGTTAAATTTTCCAATTAGCACAAAAACAGGGTCCAGTTTGTGCTAAACGGAAAACCTATGATGTACAATGTGTAGCTGACACAAGTCTCAGGACTCTAGTCTAGGAAATCTGAAAAGCATTATTTATTCCATACACACTGCTGGACAATTTTCTGTCTGTATTTCATCTTTTCCAAAATTATTTCAGTACACTTCCGATCAGTTTTAACCTTCTGAAGTCTTAGTTGAGCAAAGCCGTGAGCATTATAGCTTCAAACTTTTAAAATCTGATTTAAGGGCTGTTTATTTAAATCTGCCCCCCACCCCCAAAAAACACAACCCTGCAGGAAATTTTGCTAGAGGCATTTTAATCCAAAGACTGAGGAAAGGGGGGGAGGGTATTGCAGAGATTCCATAGTCCCTTTGGGTTACCATTAAACTCATATTCTGAGTGCTCTTCATTTTTTTACCAGTTACTTCACAGTCCATATCTTTCTAGGCACCAAAAAGTCTGAGTCGCAGAGTTACATACTGGAAGACTGTATACAACAAGGAGCAGCAACCAAGAGATAGAGCCAGAGAGCCAGATGATGCAAGTCCATCAGTAATTGTTCCCACATGACCCTTACTAGGTGTGTCTGCAGGTGTTTATTTTGAAGCTTCCCTTCGAGCAAAGGGTGAAACAGTGTTTCCAGCCACCCTTGTTTTCCACGTTCCAGAACAGAAGTCTTTCAGCACCAGTATGTTTCGAAATGGGTTCACGCCTCAAGTGCAGAGAAATCAAGCGGTGAATATGCATGTGCACATGCCGAACATAAGGCTTAACCTACCATGTGGCCAGAGGCTACAGATATCCAGCGATCTGCACAACTGATAAGATTAACATTAAAAAATAATATTTATTCTCAGAAATACAACAGGAAGCTCTTCAATGTCATTCTCGTCCTCACATCTGAGAATGCTCCACATATGAAACACAGTGAAATGGCAGAATGCACTAAACCAGAGATAGCCAATTTGGTATCTCCATATGCTGGTAGACTACAACTCCCATCATCCACTCTGTCCAGGCTGATGGGAGTTGTAGTCCACAACTATTGGAAGGGCCCCCACATTGGCTACCCCTTGAATAAACCGTTTCAGAGTAAAGGTGCCCCTGCAAACAAAAAGCAAGTACCGCAACAAAAGGACTGAGCTAGAATTCATATACTTAGTTTCCTTAATACAGAATTTTGTTTTGTGTTTCATGTGGGGAAACATTCAAACACTGTGCCCCCCACTGGAAGGTTTATACTTCAACCTATCTCCTCCGAAAATCTATCAATTCATTTTATTTTATATGTAGACAAAGACTAACAGGAGCTAGCAAAGATAGAAGCAGAGCTGACAACTTCAAGCATCGTGAATCCAAGTTATTTTTCACCTTTCAGAAGCGATTGTTGTCTGAGAGATGAGGTGGTCTCACTCTACTTATTAACACCATAATTGTGCAGTCCCCACCATCCATCACGCCACCACTTTCATCATTCTATTAGACATAATAATATATTTATGCTGCATAGCAGATGCAAATGGGTTCTGCCCCAAAATCAGCGTTTTGCACTATGTGCCAGCAATTTTAAAACCGAGAAAGTTCACAGAGGCACTACCTTCAGGGTTGCATTCTATTGATAATGTCAGCACGACCAGCAATTACTGTTTTAATAAGCCCAAGCATTCCCATGTAGAATATTTGATTCCAGCTGCTTTGATCTACTACACAGCAGTGAGCAAACACTGCCCTGGAAAGGGTGGGCTGACTTGAAAAGCACATTCTGCTCCAGGAAGGACATTATGACCAGATTAAAGCTACAAACCCACAGGCACAGCACATCCCATGAAACAAAAACACTGAGCAATTCCAATCTTTCAAAACCACTAGGAGCTATAGTGTGACTGGTTTGTTAGAAAGCGCAAATATTCCTTCCTTATTTGCTTTAGAGAGAAAAAACAAAATACCTTTCTAATTTTTTTAACCTTTGTTTTAATAATTTTATTGCTGAAAGTCACACAGGTGACAGGCATTGAATATACTCAGCAACAACACGGGAAAGATTTAAAAGCACAGTGGGGAGAACTAGAAAGCTAAAATTGTTTTTGTGTTACCAGTATTTTAAGTGCATAGTCGGTGCTGGGGGGTGTTAAGTATGTTAAGATCTATACAGTACACAACTGAAATAGAATTTAAACCTCATGAATTTAAACATTTGCAACAGTTCCAGTTGGATTCACTTGCTCATTTTATTGCCAAGAGTTAGAAAAAGCCAGGAATCTGTCTACATTTATTCAGTATAAAGCACACAGTGATGGGAAATGTTTTAGACGTAATAAGGACACCAACCTGCCCACTAATGTTATGAATTATTTTTATACAATGGCCATCAAGTTAACTGTTGTTGGACTATAAGTTTCAGAAATGTATTACAGCACGCAAGAACTAGGAATCACCGAGCAGTCTTCAAAAGTGGAAATAAGAGTGGCTAAAGCAAACATCATTTTTGTGCCATTGTGAATTTGCTGCCAAACAAGGTCTCAGGTGTAGCAAGACAGCTGAAGGTCTGTTTCCATCTTCCCAACTTCAGATAACCCCACAAAGCCAATGAAATTTATGGTCAAACATAGTACTGACAATTGCTTTTTTTTGGTGGGCAGAGGTGGTATTTAGATAAAATGTCCTGTTCATTGCCTATGAAAAGTGGAGGGAAATCTCATACATACTATCCTTTATTATCAAATGCCAGGACAGTTTACAAAATATATTAAAGCAGCATCGATTCAAAGCAACAGTAACTCAAAACATCAATGCAACAACCGCAGTAGGAAAACTAATCAAACAATCATTAGAATTTCCACTTAAATTACAAAGATGTATTCTGCACCCACATACAGAGGACTGCTACTTTCTCCCCACTTTTTAAAACAACAACAAATCTTGCTCCTGTGCTGTTTAATGCTGCCTGAACACATATGCTTAGCAGGCGATGCCTTTTTCCTAGCCCCTTATCTTCATGGCAAGAAAAGCATTGTGTGCTATATTTCCTGTATGTCTAGGTACTGTTAAAAGGAACCAGAGGAAGAACATAAAAAACATGGCAGGCCAAGTAATGTTAGCAATCCTGTATGGAAGACAGTGCACTACTATGGGAGCTGCCTGTCCATAGATGGAAGCAGGGCACAGAGAAGAAAAAAGGAGGCGAAGGATACAAAACAGAGTAAGGGGGGCTGTCAACAGCACTTACATGGCTGCTCCAATTCATCTTATTGTCAAGAATAGGTTGCTTAATATCTCCACCTCAAAATGTAGCAGGTAATGGGAAAGACCTCTGTCTGAGATCCTGAAGAGCCAGTGTCAGTCAAAGTAAATAAATACAGTGGTACCTCAGGTTAAGAACTTAATTCATTCGGGAGGTCCGTTCTTAACCTGAAACTGTTCTTAACCTGAGGTACCACTTTAACTAATGGTGCCTCCCACTGCCGCTGTGCCGCCACTGGGCGATTTGTGTTGTTATCCTGAAACAAAGTTCTTAACCCGAGGTACTATTTCTGAATTAGTGGAGTCTGTAACCTGAAGCGTCTGTAACCCGAGGTACCACTGTACAGTCATACCTCGTGTTACGTACGCTGCGGGATGTGTACGTTCGGGTAACGCACCGCAGCAACCTGGAAGTAACGGAACGCGTTACTTCCGGGTTCGGCAGTTCGCGCATGTGCAGACGTGTCAAATGACATCATGTGCATGCGCAGAAGTGCCGAATCGCGTCGCACACATGCGCCGACGCGGCACTTCGTGATACTGACATCACGGGTTATGAACGGGGCTCCGGAATGGATCCCGTTCGTAACCAGAGGTACCACTGTACTAGGCTACATGAAAAATTAGGAAGTGATCTTCCTGTCTCGGTGTGGACGGAACAGGAGTATGACTTCTCCCTATTCATGTGCTACTTATTCAGAGTTATCAAATCTCAGCAAGAACCACCACAACCACAACTCCAAGGTGCCACTGCTCAACAGAGAACACAGCAGTTGACTGGGATGGGAAAAGGTTGGGAAATGTAATTCTGCATACAATGTTTTGAACAATACAGAACTAAGGAAATAACGCCTGAGAAGAAGCAAGTGTCGCCTGACTTCATTTACAGGAATCTGCCTTCTTCCATGTCAGACTATTTGTCTACCTTGGCTACTATTTATTGTCTATTCTGTCTGGCAGCAGCTCCCCTGGATCTCTGGCAGAGGGAAATCTTCTCTGTCACTAGCTACCTGATTCTTTCAACTCTGGAGTCATCAACGTGTTGCCAATGGATGCCTCACGGCAATGTTAGGGTGATTGCCAGGCTCCCCTCCATGCCCAGTTGCTGAACAAAATGAGCTCTGCGGCTGCAATGATGTTTGCTTAGACCTTTATGCTGGGCCTTCTCTGTCTTGGTGTGAGAGAAGAGGTGAGGGGTTCAGAGCAAGCCTGAGCACTGGAGAGCTAGCAATTGTGACTCCTCTCCAAGTTCTCTTTCGGCCAGTCAAGTTAATGTTTGGTATTGGGAATTCTGCGAAGGGGGGGGGGTACATTGGAAAGGTCTATAGGGTAGTAGGTGGGAAAGGGTTTGGCACTTTGTGCCTCTTTCACTAGTAAAAATCAGACATGCATCCTACTTTCTCCCTCTATGCGATTTGAAACATATCTATGTTTATACAACAGAACATGTGCTTCATTTGATATTTTGAACTGAGGCGGAGGGGGGGGGAGATATTTTTGATGGCTAGAGGAGCCTTGGGTGACAGGTCAGAGACAGGTTATAATGAGAGCATGCAGTGTCTCAACTCAGGGTATATCTGGATGCAACCAATTTGGCCTGGTTTGGAGACTGAAACTCTGGTGGGTAACCCATGCTGCAACATGGGAAGTAATAGTACCACTATATTCCGCTCTGGTCAGACCTCACCTGGAATACTGCGTCCAGTTCTGGGCACCACAGTTCAAGAAGGATATTGACAAGCTGGAACGTGTGCAGAAGAGGGCAACCAAAATGGTCAAAGGCCTGGAAACGAGGCCTTATGAGGAACGGCTTAGGGAGCTGGGTATGTTTAGCCTGGAGAAGAGAAGGTTAAGGGGTGATATGATAGCCATGTTCAAATATATAAAATGATGTCATATAGAGGAGGGTGAAAGGTTAGTTTTCTGCTGCTCCAGAGAAGCGGACATGGAGCAACTGGATTCAAACTACAAGAAAGAAGATTCCACCTAAACATTAGGAAGAACTTCCTGACAGTGGAGAGCTGTTCGGCAGTGGAATTTGCTACCAAGGAGTGTGGTGGAGTCTCCTTCTTTGGAGGTCTTTAAGCAGAGGCTTGACAGCCATCTGTCAGGAATGCTTTGATGGTGTTTCCTGCTTGGCAGGGGGTTGGACTGGATGGCCCTTGTGGTCTCTTCCAACTCTATGATTCTATGAACATGAACAGTATAGCAGGTAGAGCCTCATCAACTTTAGATATCAAACACCTTCTGGGTTGCCTAGCCATGGATGGACAGGAATGTAGGTTGGCAGCAACTACAGTTCTTCCTGATGCAGTGCGGTTGCTTTTCTTTTTAGAAAAAAATAGTGCCAGTACTCACCATGAAGCGCCACACTATTAACATTTGGAAGGGGAAAGGTGTCAGTATTGTGTACCCTTGAGCACCCCTAGAAAAAAGCACTGTCCTGATGAGTCATTCCCTGAAGGTGCTGAACTGGGAACTTCTGTTCCACCTTGTGCCTTTTGATTTACTGAGTGCTAAACAGATTCAAATAGGATCCTGTTCCCTACACAGAGCAAAGGCATCCAGCTTATGGCAGGGATCCTCCTCCCTCCTCCAATGAGAAATCTTTGTAATTGGTAAATTTAAAATATTCCTAGAAAAGGGTAAAACATGTCCTAAACAGGCAACTTTCAGGAGAGAACAACAGGGGCAGGTTGCTGATTTTCTCTCCATACCCAGGAGGGAAACCTACGGCACATCCAGATGGTCTACTTATTGAGCATATTTTATATCCAGAATTTACTGGGCAATAATTGTTATATGGGACCATGAGAAAGCAAAGCATCCGCTAAAAGAATTACATTCTTGACACCTTTATTCTTAGAGTTGCCATATCGTAGAGATCAAAAAAGAGGACGCATTTGTCGACTTCTACTTGTAACTATGGATCTCTATGACGACTCTAGCCATGAAAAAGAGGATGTGTCCTGGAAAAAGAGGACATATGGCAACCATATTCTTAATGTCTTCCCCAGGAACTGTCACAGGGGGAACAAAGCAAGTTGACAGTGGGGGGGGGGGACAGGATACTTACTCTACAATACTTAATTCTAATTCAGTAATTACCTTGGGCATCTGTAAAATTAAAGTGTCAGCTTTTAGTATCCATGCAACTAACCGCGGATGATATGAGGCCCAGCTTTCAATTCAGTATAGTACTCCTTCACACAGCGCAGTTAACCTATGCAATTCACTCCTACAAGCAGCAGTGATAGCCATCAGCATGGTTGGCTTAAAAAGAGAATTAGACAAATTCGTGGAGAATAAGGCTATCCGTGGCTACTAGCCCAGGTGGCCATTATCTGCCTCCACCGTCAGTGGCAATACGCCTCTGAACACCAGTCACTGGAAACCGCAGGAGGTGAGAGGGCTGTTGTGTTCAGGTCCTCCTTGTGTACCACCCACAGGCATCTGGTTGGCCACTGTGTGAGAAGGATGCTGGACTAGATGGGCCACTGCCCTGATTCAGCAGGCTGTTCTTATGTTCCCAAACTAGCTAATTCAATACTTGTTTCTCTCTCTCTCTCTCTCTCTCTCTCTGTGTGTGTGTGTGTGTGTTTACACTATCTTCCCTACCTAGCCCAAGCTGCCTAGGAGTTGATTTACACCACCATTTTGACCTGACAGAATCAGAGTTGAAACGGAACGTTTTTAGGCAGGAGTCTATTCTGAAAGATTTACCTTTTGTCCAGACAGTTAGGCAGCTCATACTGAGTTGACCCATATTTTAAACACCCCTCATTTCAAAAAGTGGGTCAGCCTATTAAGGGCTGGCTGGTTATCTGCGCATGCAGTGAACTACTCATGCATATATTTCTGCATGTGGAATAAAAAGTCACCTTAGGCTAACTTCATTCCAGGTTTCTGCCTCAGCAAAATGGATGCACTATGTTTTCCACGCTTAATTCCCTTGTACAATAATAAAATTAAATTACATTTTTAATCGGTGTTATCATCAAATATAAATAATATTTGTCAGAATTCTCATAATTAACTGCTGGTACTCTGGGTCCTTAGGGACCCCTATGAGAACAAGGAGATAGATCTAAGTCGTCACTGCCATCTGATTTCACTGAAAGGGAACAAAATCAGCTTTATGGAGATTGGATAGCTACAGAAGGCTAAACAATTAGCACAGCACACTCTCATAGCAACTTTTTCCCTTGGGATCTTAAATGCTACCTACTTAAAAAGCTAAGGCTGCTATTCTAAACACCCTTACTAACATATAACTTCTACTGAACACAATGGGACTTATTACCAAATAAACAGGCATATAATTGTACTGCAAGGATTAAGATTATATATTTCAATGCAAGTAACATTGAGTATTATTTGCACTGAAATACATAATCTTAAGAATGAGAAGATTAAATGAGATCTTTTACACACCAAGTAATCTTTTTAAAAACCACCTCGGTAGCAATTTAAACTTTGCTCAGACGCTAAAATAATAGCAAGGTAACAGCCTAGTTTCAAATGACCAAATGAAGTATAACTATAGAAAACATCAAATTCAGTCCTGTACAGTTTTTGAGTAATCACAAAAAGAAACTAAAGTCAAAGAACAGTTCATATAGGGTTGGCACATTTTCCAGCAGGTCTGCTGTGTCCTTTAATGGTTCTATGAAAGACAGAAATTCATAAAATTATTTTTTTTAACTACTTAATATAAGTTCATAAAATTAAGCTTTGTCCACCACACAACGATGACCCGCATCACCTGACCATTTATGCATTGAAAGGTATGGAAATGCACAGGTTCATAAATCACCTAACAATGTTGTCCATTTTCCTGTTAAGCAACCTGAAGGTTGGAAATTACAGAGCACAAACTCCCTGAAAGCAGAAGAATAATCTGAAACAGCGATAGGGGAACCTGTCCAGATGTTCTTCACTCCAACTCCCATGACTCTCAGGCAGCACAGCCAACGGCCACCGATGATGGGAGCTGTAGTCAGACAGCACCCTCATCCCTCATCTAAAGGGTTTCAGAGAAAGGAAAGAACCGTGGTAAACCACTTGTGGATTGAACCCCTCCCCTGAAGCATTTATGTTCCCCGCTATTATGCAGCCTTGTTTTCCTACAGGCAGTGAGCAAACGCTAAGAGGCGGCCTTTGTGCCTTCAATAGTCGTGCAGAACGGAAAACGGCGGCATTTCCTCACCTCCTGCTCAACAGGACAAGCAGCACCTGCCAAATCCCCCCCCCCTTGTGCACGGCACAAAAAAACAACAGGAAAAGCAACGCTGCCATCCCAAACACATTTGCTCCAGCGTAACCCTCCCCACCCCCCACCCCGGCCCGTTTCCTCAGTGGCGCTGTCCTTCCCACCGAGCCCGCGCTCCCCAACAGGCTCCGCAGAAACCGAGCCGCCTGCAAGTCAACTTGAAACCGCATGCCAGGGCTGCAGCAGCGGCGCCAGCCTCTCTAAGGCGCTGTTTGAGGTTGCCCTAGCAACCGGGCAGCACAGACGGGGCGGGTGGGGGGGGGGGAAGAGAACCCCCTTTGTTATTGGCTGAGGGGCAGCCCAGAAAGCTCCGCTTCACGAGCCGCAGAACTCAAGTGGACTTTTTTTTTTTTTTTTTTGCCTGCGGCACTGGGGCAATTAGCCCGGCTGAGGCGCTGCAGCTGCTGCTGCTGCCGGCTCTTGCTAAGCAGGGCCCGCCGTCCCCTCCGCCCCGTGCCCTTCGACCAACGTCACCAGCAAAAATTATTAGAACGTTGCAAGGGGAACCCTCACGCACCCCTTGAAGGTCCATGAGCCGGTGGTTCAGAGAGCAGGCAGGCAGGCAGGCAGGCAGCAGCCCGAGCGAGCGAGCGGGCGCCGCGTCCTAATCCCGCCGGGCTTCCTGCGCGCGCTCACCTCTCAAGGAGACGCCGCGTCCCGCTTTGTCCCCGGGCTGCTCTGAGGAGGAGCCGCGACGGCGGCGGCGGAGGGAAAGAGGCGCCCAGCGAAGGCGCACTTCTTCTGGCAGCGGGACGACCTCGACTGCGCTCCACTCGCTGGTACGCGGCGGCGGCGGCGGCAGGAGGAGCAGCGGCAGCAGGAGGAGGAGGAGGCGCCACTCTTTCTCCCACGCTCTCCTTGCCTTGCCTTCCCCGCCTCCCCTTCTCCTTCCAGCCGGGTCTCCTCCTTGCCAGTGCGCAGAAGCAGCGGCGGCGGCCACGCATTGTGAGCGAGCGGCGATGCCGGAGGACGCCGAGCAACACACCTGCCGGAGGAGGAGGAGGAGGAGCCTGAGGCTCCTGGGGCGGAAAAGGAGGCGGCCAGGGGATGGAGTCCCGCGCGCCCGCGTCCAGCGACGCCGCTTAAGCGCAGCTGCAGGCGCCTTGGAGGGGGATCAGGGCAGGCTGGAGCCCCACACAGCTCACGGGCCTTTCCAACGGATCCGACCATAGCAACCAATTTCTAGGGGCCGAGGGGGTCTTCGGGCCACCCAAAATATTTGAGGGCCCCGCTCCAAGTTGATGGGCATTGCCATTCAAGTGGGGTGCGTGCGCGCGCCGCATCATGGCTCCTCCTCAATATTTTATTCAAGTTGGCACCCCTGAGTCCATGCAAGTCTTCCCCACCCATCTGTCGGGCTCAAGATATTTTGCCCGAGGGAAGAGGGCGCCGCCTTGAAACTCGTGTGCTGGAGTTAATAGCTTCCAAGTGACCCTTATTGTCATTATTTGGCAGCAAGTGACTTTTCAAATTGCTTTCTCTTAATGCTGCCCCATTAGAACCCATTAGTTGCTGCCAAATGAGTAGATTTAAGTATGCAACTCACGTGTGTGTGTGTTGCTTTGCTCCAATTTGCTCCGGAATATCACTGATCGAGTAGGTGAAAAACCCTGTCACTGCCCCCAAAAAGTGATAGGGTGCAATGTAGAACCAAAGATCAAACGCCACCATTTTCCTCTGTAAAGTTGCCATATCAGGCACTGCATGCAGTGTTGCCAACTGAAGAGGACAAAACAGTACCGTTTTGATCCTGTACTTTATCTCCATGTATTAGTGGAATCCTATCAATTTTGAGACGTGCTTGGGGATGACATAATTATAACCTAGGCAAAGTTCATCTGCTCTCACAACTCTTGCTGCTCACAAAGAATGAAGTTAAGGTGCTGGATATTACCAGGTGCATCACCTGACAAAGCATATAGGTTACCAGTCAGGGATTCAGAATGAGTTCAGCAAGAATTATGAGCCCAAGAGAACACTGGAAATGTTCATGAGAAGAAGAGAAATGAAGCAAAAGATTTAATTGCCTTAGACCATGTACAAAGCCACTGGGCATTACTGCAAAAGGAAAACTTAAAGGGAAGAGGATTTATTTGCATTTTCTGTTTGATTATGTCACCCTTTGAACTTCAAGGTAGCTTGTAGCCTACTTTAGTATTCACGTTGGACACATGGCAAGCCAGTGACCTCTTCTTGATTGATAAAACATCTCCCGTCTTCATCTACACACTGCAGAGGAAATTTAGTAGCAGTGAGAAAAATGTATTCCAAGTGGGTTGCCTCACATTACCAATCTTTTTTGTTGTTGTTGTTGTTTTGTGGTACCCTGCTATCTAGTAAGCAAGGTGAGGTGCTGCTTCTCCCATGTCAATCTTATTGTTAACTTGCAGGGCGTGGAGAATAAAAAGGGTTCGACAGAGCTCAAATGGATTGGTGGGGGGCAAACATCCTAAAAGGAAACTCTTCTTCAAGAATAGAAAAATGTCTGATTAACAGGTGTGCAATTAAAGCTTCAGTTGGTTATTCCCATCTCAGTTAAAATCTGTAGCTGTAGCAATGAGTAATTATTAGCTGCCTGGCTAGCATTTTACCTCTGGAAGAATGCGTGGCTATACGGTAAGATGCATGGTGATAGGACGCAAACAAATTGTCACCTGCAATCACCTACAGTAGTTGTGAACATCATGGCAAATGATGATGATCTGTTAACCAGCATGGGAGAGAAAATAGCTGTCATGTGGCTAGCATCTGCTTCAAGGTCTGACACAACTGACACTGCTATAAAAGGAAAACATATTGCAAATCAATAAATGTGTTTGCTATCACCTCTTAAATAAGTAAAGATTGTAAACTCAGAGCTAAAAAGACAGATGGCACTTTGTTGGGCTCACAGTTAAATTCTCTCCATCCTTTATTAATTACGGTACTTCCTACTCACACCTCTGAAGAATAATATTAATGGTGCAGTGCACCATCTGGAAAAGTTAGAATGTAGCATGCCTCCCCTATCCGAAACTGAAATGGCCTTAAACCAGTGTAAATTACTTACCCCAGCATACATCTCTGCTTACTCTGGGGTGACAAAAAGCCCTGCTGGTGTGAGTTACATCAAGTATAAAGCACAAAAAGAGGACGAGGAGTGAGTGCATTGGGGCAGGAAGAAGGATAAACAATCCTCCAATTATGCTATACAATATTCTAACTATTTTCATTTACTGGTCAGAGTTCATTGGCCACAGAGTAACTTACACCACCCCAAATGCATGTGTGTTTATAATTCACTCTGTATGAGTCAATGGGAAGGCACAAAATGAAGGCTGATATTGTGTGCGCCTGCACACACACATCACACCGCCTGGCCAGGAGCAGTTAAGACACAACTTAACATGCACAGGAGATACCCCAGCATATCTGCCTGAATAGCATTGATCTTCCCATTGTTCTCCATAAGAATACATTCCAGTACACCAGAGGGTTAACCTGTGGTCCTCTGGAAGTTGATAGACTCTAATGTCCATCAACTCCAGCCAATTTGGCCAGATGTCAGGGATGATGGAAGTTATAGCCCAGCAACATATGGAGGGACAAAGATTCCCCTTCCCCGCTCTAGGCTGTGTTCAGGATTGCCGTCCAAAATTTGCATTTTCATAAACTGTTTCACAGCCTGTCATCACTAGAATTCACAACTTTCAAACTGCTACTTCCTCTTTTATGAGCTCTGGAAGTTGAGCGCTGTTTGTTTTTATACTAAGTGAACCAAAATAAGAGTGAGCACCTGGGGAAGAGGAAGACAGTCATGATTATTTTTTATATAGGGAGGGAAGGGTAATTCTGTTTCTTGATTTTTTTGTAGTATTGATTGTGAAGAATCAAGAAACCAACAAATTAGCAGAAAAACAATAGAAGTCTTTTTAAGATAGATAAGAAATAACAAATACATAGCAACATCTGGGGTATGTGGGGGTGGGGGTGTAGGTGTAGGTGTATAGAAGCTAGTTCATACAGTCATTTCTTTTGTGAAAAGTAACCACAGATTAATTTGGTTGTGAATAGTGACCATCATGGATGAACTAATACAGACAGAACTCAATATTGCACAAACACAGGAGCCTTCAGTGAGACATACTGGTTATGTGATAGCATGATTCCTTAATAATTTACAGCTTCAGCTGATCCTCCAGTTCTGGATATGTTTTATTTAATACGAAACTTGATACAACTTAAAACAATGTTGGTTGTGTTGACAGGTGTGCAAAGGAGGGGTGTAAAAGCTAAAGGTATCTGTCTATATGGCCTTTTCAAAGGCCAGGTTGTGAAATCAGCTGGGGCCTGTAAAAAGCCAGGCCAGGAGCCACCTTAAGTTGAGGCTGCATAGGCCTTGTGGTGCATGTGATTCAGATTCTATTCAGTTGAACCTCTGGTTACAAAGTTGACATTTTTTGAGCAATGCCCCCCTAATGAGCCTTCGTTTGTTCACTTCTTTTTATTTCGAGGCAGTGCACACCTATGTTTGTGGAACTGCAAACCTTTCCAGTCATGTGTTACTCCAGTCAAATCCCACATATGAATGTGGGGAAAGATGATGGTGCGTAGCCTGGTGTAAATTAATTTGTAGCCTGGGGGGGATTACCACGGCGTGGACTGTCCCTGAGAACCGTAGACTGTCCCTGGGACAGGTGAGGGTGCTGATCCCTTATTTTCAAATCTGAAACTTGACAGCTATGAGTAGGCTCCCCTGTATAGCTGTCTTCCAGCTAATGAATTTTTGCAGGTTAGATTTAGACACACAAAAATATTATGTACCAGTAACGACCGGCTGAGACAAAGTCAAGTCCAATTACATCACTTCACTAGCAAGATATGAATCCTGGCACAGAACAAAAACTTAAGGTGAGTAGAATAGCTGTTTACACTCTGTGACCTTGAACAAGGAATGCTTGGTATACATTTTAAAGTAGCAAACCTGGGCTTCCTGATAAAAGAAGGGCTAGAATCAGAATCAGAATCAAACCTAACATCTGCTATAAGCAATGTAAACAAGTTGTAGAGCAAATAAACTAAAATATTTGGCTCACTGCAGAGCCAAATACATCACACAGATACATTAGTTATCACTTACAATGTGGGAATATAAAATTGTTGCAATTTTAAGAATGCTGTATTTTGTTTCAAAATCTGCCTTTCAAAATGGTAATTCTTTGTATGATGTTTGAAACAATTATTTCTGCTTTGAAGTAGTTTTGATTGTTAGCTCTTTTATTGTATTAATTGGCAACTAATTTAGGGAATGAAACAAATCAATCATGTAATGATTTGACTATATATTTAAAGAGCTAAAAGGCACATTGCTAGTACTGTATTAGTTTGAGGGTTGTTTGAAAACCCTCTGCTTGTGCAAAATAAATCTGGTAAGCCACAATGATTATGAGCCTTGTGTTATCCCATGCTATGATCACTGTGCAACAATGTACACTGGGTTTTGTTAGCTGTAGGAAATTCTCTTATTTATGTAAACCACTTAGGTTGTTGCCTTCTATTAAGTTGTTTATAAATTTTATTACAATAAATTTCAATTGATTTCAACATTGAATTTGAGGCAATCAATAATTGTGCAGCCTAGATGTGCAAGAGAATTTGTGACTAAGATACTATTTGTGACTAAGAATTAAGACTAATACACAATAATCCATTTAACTCCTCTTTTCCTCTACTCTTTACTAACAGTAGCCATTCCATCTGGTTACAATAGAGGGACAGATTGAAGCAGAGCCTGCTCCATGTACCATTTAAAATACCTACTCCCAGAGCTTTTTTCAGGGGGAACTCACTGGAACTCAGTTCCATCACCTCTCAGGTGGACGCCATTAGCTTTCCATGAGAACAAAGGAGGTGCTTGTGGTGAGTTTCAGCACCTGTTTTTCTAGAAAAAGAGCACTCCCTACTTCATTTGTTTCCTCCTCTTCATAGCTGTCAACTTTTTCCTTTTTTAAAGGGAAATTCCCTTATTCCGAATAGGATTCCTGGCAAGAAAAGGGAAAAGTTGACAGCTATGCTCTTCCTGAACTGTTCCCACTCAGTAAGAGCTGTTTGACAGTGGAATTTGCTGCTAAGGAGTGTAGTGGAGTCTCCTTCTTTGGAGGTCTTTAAGCAGAGGCTTGACAGCCATCTGTCGGGAATGCTTTGATGGTGTTTCCTGCTTGGCAGGGGGTTGGACTGGATGGCCCTTGTGGTCTCTTCCAACTCTAGGATTCTATGATTCTAGGCAGGTCATTACAAGAACTCTGTGACTTAGTTTAAGAAATGGTGGCCGACACCAAAATCCTAGCCATGTCTACACACCAGAAATAAATCCTTTTGAATTCAATGAGGCTTACACCCAAGTACGTAGGATTAGGATTGCAACCTGAGTTTGCTTGTTACAACCTCATCCCTTTCTCCTTTTCTGTCAAGTCTTTTATATTTAAAAACCTTCTGGCAGGTGCTGTCGATAGGGATCTTATAGAAGCTACCCTGGCCATGTTTCAATTAACAGTAATTTGGAAATATTTGAGGAAAGTAGCACACTAAATAGCTTTTAAATGTAAACATGTATGGGGTCTATGAGAACTTGGAAGAGCCAAAAGATAAGACAGTATTGACATTTATTTCATTTAAGAGCTCTCGGCTTCAGATAACTATGCTTCTTCTTTCCATAAGGATAAGAGCCAAAGCAGTTTCACCCTCAAGCTGTGGATACAAAAAGAAAGGAGTTTCTTTCACATTGACTCTAGTTCAGGAGGTGAGAAATTGTATATCAACATGACCCTTCTACTGCAATGTCAGTAGTCCCTGAGGGTTTTTGTTGTTGTTGATAGCACCACTGTCTATTTTGTGCTTAAAATGGCACTTAATTAATTACATCACCTAGTCAGTTAAAGCTTGCAGCTCTAGAAACAGCAAATGAATAATACAAAATGTGAAGTTCCTTTTAGTCTTCAGAAATAGCTGTATTTGTGTGTTTTTCATTACAGAGTTGGTGTGCTCCTTTCTGTACCATTAGCTATATTAGAATAAATAATTAAAAACAGATCTGAGTGGGAACATGTGACTGATAATAATAAGACTATCTGTCTGGATGTATGATATGCAGATTTTATTTCCTAAATGAATTAACAATACATTATTTAGAGATGGATCAGAACTATTAAAAATGCATCTGAGGCAAATGAATAGATACCAGGTAAAGGGTAAAGGGACCCCTGACCATTAGGCCCAGTCGTGTCCGACTCTGGGGTTGTGGCACTCATCTCGTGTTAATGGCCGAGGGAGCCAGCGTACAGCTTCCGGGTCATGTGGCCAGCATGACAAAGCCGCTTCTGGAGAACCAGAGCAGCGCACGGAAACGCCGTTTACCTTCCCGCCGGAGCGGTACCTATTTATCTACTTGCACTTTGGAGTGTGCTAGCACTGGTATAAAGCAATTGTGGCATAAAATCTGTCAGTCCCAATGTTAATTTTATGCGTTGCTCTTAAAGCAATGATTTTAATAGTGCTCACTACCTGGTATCTATTAGAATAATTGCTTTAAGAGCAACGCATAAAAGTAACATTGGGACTGACAGATTTTATGCCACAGTTGCTTTATACCAGTGCTAGCACACTCCAAAGTGCAAGTAGATAAATAGGTACTGCTCCGGCGGGAAGGTAAACGGTGTTTCTGTGCGCTGCTCTGGTTTCAGTGTTCCGAAGCAGCTTAGTCATGCTGCCCACATGACCTGGAAAAACTGTCTGCGGACAAACGCCAGCTCCCTCAGCCTGTAAAGCGAGATGAGTGCAGCAACCCCAGAGTCGTCTGCAACTGGACTTAACTGTCAGGGGTCCTTTACCTTTACCTTTACTTTAGCAGCTATAGCAATGGGACAGCATGAGTTGCTATTGTGAAAGCTGATAATATTCTATACGTTTACATCTTCATTTCAATAAATGAAACCACAGCCAGACTGTGGCTGCTTTTTGCCTTAATGGGGAAACCTTTGACCATTGATGGACTCTGTGCCAGTAGCGTGTGGCATGGTGGCAGCACTCAACTGGTCTTCCATCAATCACAGTGCTGCTGCTTACCAAGATGTAGAAGAGGAGGGGCAAGGCAGTGGTGAGGGCAGCACTGTGCAAATGCACTGGCAGAGCCAATCCAGTACATTTGCACTGCGCCAATCTTGCCCCTCCCCCTCTGCCTTCTGGTAAAGAAGAGTGGTGCAACCATATGGAGGTCAAGCAGTCCACTGCTGCTCTGCGCATGTGTTTAGACTCAAAGCTGATTCTCCTACACATCTACAAAGTGTGTTGTTTTATTTACACCCTGAATCATTGATGTGCTACTACATAAATGCATTTGAAGTCTTCTGATACAAAAATATTCATTCCTGAAATTTCTGCTCTGTCGACATATCTGCAGTGACAGGCTGAGTTCCATGCTGAGATGAACAGCACACCATTAAAGTCCTATCAGCTGTGAAGTCAGCAGAGAGTTAGTTGTGAGCTTTGAGTTGCACATCAGTTTCAGCAGTTCTGATCTACCTGTGAAATGAAGTCCTCAGGGAATAATTCTGTGAATTTCCTGTATCTTTTGAGAAATCAGTGTCTGTTCAGCAATGAAACCATTTGCCTGAGTAGGCTTTTTTCCTGCAACAATATACTGTTCTGTTTTACTCACTTAGGCAGGAGTTCTGTGCACACTTATGTGGCAGTGAACTCAATGGGACTTACCTCTGGAAGATCGCATCCTTTTAACTGGAGATACTTGATATTGAATTTGGGGCTACCTGCATACAGAACATGCATACAGAACATGTGTTCTGCCATTGAGTTATAGCTCCTATCCTTCTGGGATCCCCCTCCCTTTCTCTGTTAGATTATTTAAAACAATTTAAAAAAAAATCCTTCCAGTAGCACCTTAGAGACCAACTAAGTTTGTTCTTGGTATGAGCTTTCGTGTGCATGCACACTTCTTCAGATACCCACGGAATCTCATAACAAGAACAAACTTAGTTGGTCTCTAAGGTGCTACTGGAAGGAATTTTTTTTTAATTGTTTTGACTATGGCAGACCAACACGGCTACCTACCTGTAACTATATTTATTTAGTTTTATGTAATCTCTTGAAGTATAGCTCTAATTGTGAACACACACATATATATTCATATGATACAGCTGCCTATATAATGCCAAGCCATTCGTCTGTCTATCCTGATTGGCAGAAGTTCTTGAGGTTCCCAGGCAAATAACTAGGCTTTGGCTGATGAACATTCTATGGCTTTTTAATGTTTGTGGGAGGAGGGTTATTGGTTTATTTTCATTCCTGTTTTATTATGTACTGCATGTTCTCATTTTGATTTTTGTGAACCGCCCTGTAATATTTGGATAAAGGGCAGTACTGTATACAAATTAAATCAATCAATCAATAATAATAATCTTTTGCACCCCTGCTTACAAGGGCCCTTTTAACTGCCTTAAACTTGGACTTGTACCTAGGGTTTTTTTATGCAAAGCATGAACTCTACAATTAAGCTATAGCTTCTTTCATTGTGACCCAGCTGGTTCATCTGCACAAGGAATGATCTGAAAGTCCCCGTGGAATGTAAGCATACTTGGAATGATGGATTAATCATTTCTGGTCTCATCAGAGAACATTCCATTTATTACCATGGATCCTGAATGCAGTTACAGTTCAATGATTTCCTAATACAAGAATGAAATGATTTTTGGGGAGGGGGATGAAATAAAAAAATGTGTTGAGGAGTCTGAGAGCACATCTTCATAAAGACCACACTCCTGACATAGGATCTACAATGCAGGAACCAGCAACAAACATCCCTGACAGATGGCAACCCAGTCTCCCCTTACATAATAATAAGCAGTTGATAAGATATGTGACACTTGGTACTTGAAATCTCCATAATGGGGTATAATATAACTAGCCTTTAAAGTAAAAGAGGAATAAAACTACAGCATTTGAATGTATTCTTAAGAAGCTATGATGGTAAATGCCGGAATATAGCTGGCTTGTTGCCTGTAAAACATAAGCAGAAAGCTGGTCATTTTTGATAAGTTGTTGTGTCAGTCTATTCACATGGGACAGATGGCCTCCGGCAGATTCCAAGGCCAAGTTATATAACCATGCATCTGTAAAGAAAATAACTGTTCTCTTTGAGGAATGGTCCACGTGGGAAACCTCCAGCGGCAAGAGGGAAGTTGGCTGGAGAATAAGAAATGAGTGTGTAGCACTCAGCAGCCTCAATGGCAGTTAGATGCTCAAGGCTATATGTTAGTACAACAGCAGCCTATTGCATAGGAAGTGAAATCTGAAGTCATTGTGTTTTCTGGGAATTTAGTTAAGCTTAGCAACCTTGGAAATAATGTCTCTGGCCACATCCCAAGTACTCATAATGAAATTCTCTGCATATATAAACCACCGGTATATAGCAAGGGTTTAGCTGCCTATTCAGATCACTGATCAAGGATTCTGTTCTTTGAACACTTAACTACTGAATGACTGTGGGGCTTGCTTCTGAGCAAACATGCATAGGATCATGGCTCTGTACAAAATGGCCATAACAGTTTGAATGGGCAGAATGATGTCTCAGGTGGCAGGTGCTGGGGTGCTATTCACCTTGAGCCCCCCCCCAACCATTCCTTCCCATCATTGGGCAAAGCAGTGTGTGTCACATGGCCTTACCTGCAGCCCTAAACTAGTTCACTGCCCTCAGGTACAGAGGAGGACACTCTTTTCACTAGGGCTGGAGAGAGAATCAGCTTTCAACCCAGTCAACTTCCCTACAGGAAACTGCCTTTGGCAGCTAAATGTCTTAGATTGCCAGCCCTGTGTACAATCTGTGTTAGGAGAACACAATCTGTATTAGGGGTGGGCACGTTGCTGGACATTCCACTTTAGTGAGTCTATTGCTTTAATGACAGAAAACAGCATAGAAAGAATCCTATTTGTATTAATTGCAGTTGAGGGGGAATGGTCCTTCAGATCAGGACCATGGTGTTGTGGGGGAAGGAGGCTCGCTTACACAATATGGCACTACTGTATACATTTGTTTGTTTGTTTGTTTGTTTGCTGGCATTTGCGTATGTTTTCATATTATATATGCCTACTCAAAAGTAAGTCTCATTGAGCAGGTGTGGACTAGGACCTGACTCTGCCATGAAGCTTACTGGGCAACCTGTCAGTCTCAGCCTAACCTGTGGTGGTACAGTAGTTAAGAGTTCTAGACCAGGAACTGGGAGACCAGGGTTCACATCCCCACTGGGCCATGAAGTTTGCTGGGTGACCTTGGGCCAATCACTCACCCTCAGCCAAACCTACCTCACAGGCAGTGTTTGAAACTCCCATTGTTCTAGACCAGGGGTCAGCAAACTTTTTCAGCAGGGGGCCGGTCCACTGTCCCTCAGACCTTGTGGGGGGCCGGACTGTATTTTGGGAAAAAAATATGAACCAATTCCTATGTCCCACAAATAACGCAGAGATACGTTTTAAATAAAAGGACACATTCTATTCCTTTAAAAACACGCTGATTCCCGGACTGTCCGTGAGCCGGATTTAGCTTTTATATCTGAGTTTCTAACACTGCTGTTAGAGTTATTTCTTGTTTTTCAATATATTTTTGTTGGGGAGAGAAGAACCTCACTTAGCTATGTATTTTTTTAAATTATTATTATTATTGATTAAGGGGGGACAGCTGCTCCTCCTTTGGGTAAGCCCATGTCCACACGTCCTTCAACTGAGTGCAAAGCAAACTGCAACTGCACCGCCCAATCGATGCGTCCTGCTGCCGGTCTACCCAGAGCTCCCGGCGGCGCCAGCCCGGCCTCCCGCCCGCCGTGGGGCGCCCTGTTTCTCCCAGCTTCTCGGCGCGCATGCCCGAATAGGACGCGTCTCCGCCTCGCTTTCGGAAGTGAGTGTCGGCCGCGCGCCGGGATGATGGGCGCCAGGGTGACCCGCGTGTTCAGCAACTTCAACCTGGAGAGCCGAGCCCACCGAGAAATCGCCAAAGCTAAGCCCGCGCCAGCCCCGCGGCACCCGCAGCCTGCAGACCGTGAGTTAGCCAAGGCGCGGTGCGCACAGGAGCTCCGCTTATGCAAGGCGGGGCTGGGTGCCTGAGCCGCCCTGGGGGGGCCTTTGCTCGGTTGTTCGGACCATTTGCAGGAAACGGGAATCTTTTTCTGTGCCAGGGGCCCTCCTTGCAAGAGGTGCGGCGGCTTAGACGCAGCACCCTAGGAAGTGCCCTGGTGACATTGGGAGCGCCGTCCCTCGCGCCCTGGGCGTTTGGAAGCGGCGCGCGCGCGGCTCTTTGCTCTTCCCAGCTGTATTCCCGCGCCCTTAGCGCGGCCTACCGGCCTGATTTGCAAGCTGGGAGCTGTAGTCTCCCTGGGCGGGTGGAGGAAACCAGCAGGATGTTTTTTTTAATGTTTGCCAGCCTACAATTCCCATCAGCCCCAGCTGCCACGGCCAGCGATCGGGAAGTGATGGGAGCTGTAGTGCATGAACGTCTGCAGAGCCACATGTTCCCTGCCCAGGCAGCTAAGCAAGGCAACTGGGAAGGCAAATTTAGACGTCTGTCAAGTGTTTTGCTGGCTTTCTTGACCATCTGTTATTCTAAGATTTGCCCACTCCCTCCTGATTTCTGTTCATTATTAACTTAAATTAAAACAATGGGGGTGCACATCAAATATTTGCCGGTTTTGCGATGATTCCTGTTAAGATAGGGAAGGAAGGAATTTCTGGTCCACTATCAGATATTTATTTTATTCCATTTCTAACACTGAGAACTCTTAGTGTCTATGAGAGTATCCGTAGGTACTAGCTTACTTAGCCAGGATCCGTGCCCTCTTCCTGAGAGCCCCTTAAAACAGTAAATTGTGATTGCTGAGGATGCCTCCCTATTTGCCAGTGTGGGATAGTGGATAGAGTGTCAGACTGGGGAAATCCAGGTTCATATCCCCACCTAGCATGAATATATGGTTCTTCAGATGCTGTTGGCCTATTCAATATGGCAGATGTCCAGGAATTATGGGAGTTGTAGTCTTGACGATCACACGTTCCTCACCCTTACTGTAGACAATAGAACACTGGCCTGGATGAACTGTTAATAATCTTGCACATTAGAGAGAGAAATGGGAGCTTCAAAGCTAGTGCCAATGTCGGGATAACCAGCTTCTGGGATAACCAGTAATCCTGGAGAGCCTGCTCCCACTGGTTATGATGGGTCCGCTGGTTATGAGGTTTTCCTGAAGGTCGTGAGAAGTTGTCTGGAGTTGCAAAGGTTTCTGAAGAGGATAGGATAGGCAGCAAGAAGAATAGCCAAAGGTGCGGCCGAAAGCAGGAAAGAGGCCAAATAAAAAATAAGAGACTGCAGTCTATTGTTGGGGTGCGCTCCCCCAACTACTCTCTGTGCGTGTTCTCTCTTTCGTTTCTCCACGCTTCTACTCACCGCTAACAGAGAGCAGGGGCCATTTATTGACAAACTGAACAGCGTCATAGCATAATCAGTAACCAATCATAATACAGAAATAGCGAGTGTTTCCGGGCGGGAAACAAGTCTCCGACCGTTACCGGGAGGCTTCCTGGCGCGCTTTCTAGCAGGCGCGGAGGGATCCAGGCAGCAATCACCAGCCGGATCCTCTTTCTTCCGTGCAGTAGCGCGGAAGGACAAATAGAGCGGCAAAAGTGCGGGAAATCCCAAAACGTATTCCCACATGCCAAAGCATTTTTCCTGAAGTGTACAGGAATATATATGTGTGTGTGTTGTGAAAGTAGGAGTGTATTAATTCAGGAGTATCCTTACATGCATTATGAACTATTCTCCTGAGTGTTGTAATATTTTGCTTAAGCTGGGGTGGAGGGGAATTGAAATATATAACTTTAAAATGTGTTCTGTAATCTCTCCTTAGACACCGACAGATTCCAAGAAGAGATTAAGAGAAAAGATGACCACCTTCACACATTATTAAAGGAAGTCTATGTTGAGTCCAATGATCCGGTTATGCATGTGAGTCAGGTTATCTTGGAATATGCAGGTGCCAGTTAAGCACTTTAGTGACAAGAATAGTCATAGTTTTTGTCCATGTAAAGTGAGGTCTCGTTTGCTCTCTTGGATTGTGTGTGTACATATTTTAAACTCTTCATCAATGCAAACAAATTATAGTTATTATATAAATGCAGGAATCACATTTGTATCTATCTATATTCCACGGGCCTCCCAAATAGTTCCCTAGTTTACTAAATTAGCTGTTATTTTACAGTTCCTTTTGCCATTCATTTTGGTGTTCCTTAAAAAAAAAATATGCTAAGCCCATGTATAAACCAGATATTATTTAATATTCTCCAGTGTATTTTAGGATAGAAAGATAGAGCAGAATCTTGTGCTATTTCCATAGGAAGAAGGTACTCTGGTTCTGGATTTTCTGGTTTGCAATGATACACTTAATGATACAATACCAATTGAGTTTCATGGGCCTTATTTTTGATTTAACATGCATAAAATGGCACTGTCAATATGCGATAGTTCCTAGACAAATCTATCTGAGATTTCTCAGGCTGCAATCCCAAACATACTTAATAGGAAGTGGGTTCCACTGAACTTGGAAGGACTTAATTGCAAGTGAGCATGTTTAGGTAATGGGTGAATATCACAATCCTGTGCATGTTTGTTCAACGGCAAGTCATTCTGTGTTCAGTAGGGCTTACAGACCCAAGTGTGTACTGTTTGGAAGGCTTGCGCTTGCATGTGAAACGAGAAGAGAAATTGTGTGGAGGAAGGAATCACATGCTTTTAGGCTTGTTTTAATAGTGTGCTTAGTGTGAATAATTTTTTTTCAGGGTCTATAGTGGAGATAGGGAAACAGCGCCCTCCAAAGTTGGTGGGCTCCAGCTCCGTAAATCCAAGCCAGCATGTGCAATGGTCAAGGATTATAATAATTGTGGTCCCTCCAGGTGTTATTGGGCCACAGGTGGGTTAGCCACCCCTGGTTGAGACTGACAGGCGACCACTCTGCAGGGTTTCAGGCAGAACTCCTTCCCAGTCTCTGCCATTCTACCTGGGATAATCGGTAAAAACTATATCCTCTGTCACAGCATTTTTTCATAGCAGTGTAGTGGGGTGCAAGAGCTGAAAATAATTCAAATATATTTCACATGTGGCAACCAATGCACCCCTTGGGTTTCAGATAGTACATGGGTAGATGAGTCTAAAAAGCCCAGGACACAAATTTTCATGGCCTTCATTTACCAGAAGTAATGTTACAGTGGTACCCCGCAAGACGAATGCCTCGCACAATGAAAAACTCGCAAAACGAAAGGGTTTTGCGAGTTTTTAGTTGACTCGCGAGACGAATTCGTCTATGGCTCTTTTTCGCAAGACGAATTCATCTGGCGAGGTACCACTGTAAGCCGGCCCGGAGCCGCGCGATGCTGCGTTTTAAGGCTGCAGCAAACGCTGCAGCTTTAAAATGTGGCGCCGCGCCGTAGCTAAAAAGGCTTACCTTTTGGCTCCGGTGGGGAGGGGTGTTTTCCGCGTCGTGTCTGCCATTTTGGATCGACTGCGCATGTCTGGGTCTGGACATGCGCAGACGATCCCAAAATGGCGACGCGCTCCGACTGCACCCCTCCCCACCGGAGCCAAAAGGTAAGCCCGCGCCCCTCCTGACTGGCACGGCACCGCGTTTTAAAGCTGCAGCGGGCGAACAGTTCGCTCGCTGCAGCCTTAAAACGCGGTGCCGCACAGCTCCGGTGCCGGCCGGCGCCCCTTCCGACCGGTGCCCCCGGACTTTTTTCCCATAGGAACGCATTAATTAAATTTTAATGCGTTCCTATGGGAAACGGTGCCTCGCAAGACGAAATTTCCGCAAGACGAAAAGTCTTGCGGAACGAATTAATTTTGTCTTGCGAGGCACCACTTTATTTAGCATTAACTCTGGAAGAGTATCCTTGACTCTGACCAAACTAATCCTCCTAGAGCAAAACATCTCCTATGAGCTAACAGAATCCAGAGCAGCTGTTTAAAGCTATTAAAATCTGAAGAAAATGGTCATTTCTGCCTGGCCCAGGAAGGTCATCAAGTCAGGCACCAGGCAAGCCAAATAGAGAAGGTTAATTCCACAATTAAGTCCTGCTTTCAGAAAGGAAATGGGTTTAGAATTTTTTAGTTACATTCTGTTGAAAGGGGGAGTGTTAAAAGGTAGGGGTAGGCCATGTGTGGCCTTCAAGATACAGACTGCAACTCTCATCAGCCCCAGCCAGCATTGCCAGTGGCCAGGGATGATGGGATGATGAAGTCCAACGCCATCTGGAAGTTCCCATGTTGTCTACCCCTGCCTTAACAGATGGAGCATGTGTAGCTTGTACGCTAAAATTAAACTATTTTTTATATAATTTCCCCCACTCTAGGTGAAAAACAAAGGAGAAAGCCTTCCTTCTAAGCGCGAGGAACGCAGACTTACAAAAGTAGGCGATCTTGGTCCCTTGGATATTCAGTATGTTCCTAGAGGCAAAGTCTCTATAGTTGAAGTCTTGACCCTTCTCCATAATCATCTTCACTCTCCGGAAACCTGGACTGCAGAGAAAATAGCAAAGGAATATTCATTAGAATTGAAGGATGTGACTGATCTCTTAAGATTCTTCATCCCGTTTGCTGTGGAGATCTTTCCTCCTCAAGACAAAAAGCAGCTAAAGCCTTGATAAGAATGTCTGCCAAATCTTGACTGACCAAGCTGGTGTCTCCTTAATACTTCACATCTGATTCCCTCTCCACATGTACACGCACACACACCTGTAAACTGTGTCTTATTGAAACGGTATCTGCCTTTTCTCTCACTGTTGCATTCATGAACCATCCAGGGCATGCCGTTGTGAAGTGGGAGGCAAAATCTTGAGAAAATCTGCAAATACACCCTAAGAATTCAAAAATCGGAAAATGTTGGCTGCGTGGGAGATCATCTGTTCTGAAGCAGTTGTCTGTTACGCAGACCCCAGGCAACAAAAATGCATTTTATCTGGATCTGATCTTCTTTGCTCTGAGCTCTGCAGAATCTCTTGCCCTCATCACATTCTGTAAATAGTTATAATTAAAGCAAAGCAGAGTTACAATGTGTTTATCTTCTGAGAAATGAGTGTGTGTCTAGTTCCTGTGTCTGGTCAAAAGGGGAGGGGCAAAAGAGTAAATGGGGGAAATTGAGTTAGGGTAGGCATTCTTTTAATTTTGGCGTAATTACGGAAGTTAGAAACAAATGGTTTTGGAACCAAAAGCAATTTTGCTCTGTGTTACTGGCTTACTGGCTGTAATTCTTTGTATTGAAGCCCTTGATAGCTCCTGCTGCCGCCTTTTTGTCTTTGAATTCATGCCTTTTGGTTATTGGCCACATACCCACGAAGAGCTATATTATCTGAACTTCCGTATTTTGTTCTATGCTTTACTGGAAATCTATATAGATTCAGATGGAATTGCATTAGTTCCTGTTTTGTTGCCTGGCTCTATTTCCTTTGTTTGGCTGTGGGTTACTAAGTATATTTAATATGCACCAGAAAACTGGCCCTATAAATGACCAGCAGCCTTCCTTGTGCATAATTTCCCTTTAGATGCTAAAAAATGACATGCCCCCTGGACCTTTTCACAATTGCCTTATAAAAAAAAAAAGTAAAAGGAATATCAACAGCTGCGTCTTGGGAAGGCCCCTCTTCTGCAAAAGTATTAAAGGTAAAGGAAGCCTGTGTTCTATATAGTGTTTACTTGTAAGTAAACATCATGGTTCCCAGCCTGGGCGTTTTCATTGGTTTTACCTCTCCTTTACGAAATGTGTCTCAGTGATACCACTCATATTGAGAATATCCAGGCTGTTGAGGAGGAAAGATTTATGCTTCAGAGGAGACGTGAATAAAGGCAACTATAAAATGGGACAGGGGAAAGGAATGGGTGTTAGAGTGGAACAGCAGCTGTTGCAATATGGCAAAAACTGAAGAGGTAGGTTAGAAGACAGTGAGGCAAGGGGAGAAAGAAGCCCAGAGTCCTACTGACTAACTGCAGGGTATCTTTAAATGTGGCCATTAGCCTATAACAGGGGTCAGCAACCTTCGGCTCTCCAGATGTTTCGGACTACAATTCCCATCATCCCTGACCACTGGTCCTGTTAGCTAGGGATCATGGGAGTTGTAGGCCAAAACATCTGGAGAGCCGAAGGTTGCCTATGCCTGGCCTATAAGAAGAGTGGGGAACCCATTGTCCTTTAGAAGAAGCTGGCATGGCTAATGGTCAGATAGGATGAAAGTTGTGGTCCAGTAACATCTGGAGGAGCTACCAGGTTCCCTATCCCTAGAGTTCGGGCTGAGCGGGTTTCTCAAGGAAGGTGGGCTTCCACAGGTAATGTTAAAGGCCTCAAGTTATGTGGGAGAGTCCCAACACAGCTCCTTAACACAGTTTGGTTGCACTCTGGGCTTCTCCCACATGACTCTTGTGACATGGGCAAGAAGCAAAGGCTACAGCAACTTGAAGCGTCACAAAGGTTTAGTTAGAAGAAGCCCTAAGATGGCTGCCTCCAGGCAGCAGATCTTGGCTGACAAATTCGCAAGGCAGGAATTACTTATTTTCAATTGGGAGCTGGGGGTATTGCTTCTTTGATTTTATGGCTTATAGCAAAATGTCTACAACTGTCACTATACAGAGCAGGCTGTTTTTCACTGCCAAAATAGTTTTTTGCCCCTCTTTGGAAATGGAAAACGTTCAGCACCTTATAGATCTGGCTCTAAAATTAGCGTCTCCAAAGAGATTGTTGGCTTTGAGATGAGATCTGAAATTTGCAGAGCTAAACAATGTGAGAAAGAAAGCGGTCCTGTTTTTTCTCCCCTTGGTAGAGCGGAAAAGAGACTCCAGAAGCTGCAGCGAGCTGCAAATTGTGTTGGCGATAGCTGGACACCTTCCCTGTGAACTGCTTCTATAATTGGCATTGTGAGAAATAAATCTGTAGCAGCTGGAATCTGCTCACACATAATGCAGGCTGCACTCCAGAGTAGATGAAGAGCTGCTTTTAAAAAAACAAAGGTTTGATGCCAGGGCTCTGATCCAATACACGTTTATCTGGGAGTAAAACCCATGGAATATAATGATGTGTTGCTTCTGAGTGTGCCATAGGTGTCTGAACTGACGTGATGAAGCCAAGGCTGTGAAACTGAATGAATATTACTCAAACCATACCTTGCTCTTCCTAAAAAATAAGGTGATTGCACAGGAAGCTGTCTTATATGGAGTCATACTTTGGTCCATCTAGCTCAATATTGTCTACAGTGATGGGCAGCAGTTCTCCAGGGTTTCAGGAAAACGTATCTCCCAGCTGTACCTGGAGATACCAGGAACTGAGCCTGGGATTTTCTGCATGCAAACCAGGTTCTATCCCACTGAGCCACGCCACTATCCCTTAATGTCAAATTAATCACACAAAGAATTGTGTTACAGGAGAGAGGACTAATTTGCCCTTCAGCACAGGCCTAACGAGATTGTGCAGTTTGTTTAAGAAGGTTAGGTAGCAATTGAACACCTCTTAATTCCCAAGCCCCATGAAGTCTATAGATAGAATAACCACAGTACTGCTGAAATGATATCTGTGGTTGTATTTACATACAGTGTTTGCTGCCTACGAGGTCTGAAACTGAATACACTTTTCTGAGGATGAGTGTTAGCACCACGTTTCAGACTTGGGTTATGTAGATAATGCATTCTGCGAATGCATTCAAGGACAGCTGCTTTTTCTGAAAGTCAAGAAGGTCAGAAGATCTATGATGATGGAAGGCAAAAGCTACAGTCCCCTTTGTCTCCATGCTAATCTTTCGTAGCTGAATGGGCAGTCTGGAAAATGCTTGTTGGGGCTCCACATGCAAACTGCCCTTTCATTTATCTGAGGAAGCAATAATGTGTGAGCAACCCAAGTTCTTCCACAAAATATTTCTTGACTGATGTAGCTTTGACACCATCCCCCTTGCCTCTGACTGGAGGGGGATGAAAGGAGAACAGTATTCCGACAGGGATCCATCTGGACTTCATTTATTTATTAAATTTACACCCAATTCTTCCCAAAGGAGCCCAGAGTGTCTGGAGTACTTTCCATTTCCAGATTTTGGATAAATGAGCACAGTATTCAAGTATCTTAAAAATTGGTGTGGGCTACTTGTTATGGCTGCTTGTTACAGGTCAGGCATAGGCAAACTCAGCCCTCCAGATGTTTTGGGACTACAACTCCCATCATCCCTAGCTAACAGGACCAGTGGTCAGGGATGATGGGAATTTCAGTCCCAAAACAGCTGGAGGGCCGAGTTTGCCTATGCCTGTTATAGGTAATGGGGGGGGGGGAGCATAAGCAAAATGAAAAGAGTTGACTAAGTTATATCAGTCCCTATGCTTCGTATTTAAGCAAAAGAACATAACTGGCATGGTTTCCCTTTTACCGGTACTTGTTCAATGCTCTAGCACAGAGTGGAGAAACTGCAGCCATCAGATTAATACCACACAGTTAAGGGGCAGCTGGAGGGGGGAGAGTTGGGAAACTGGGGAAAGCTCTGATCCTCCAGGAGACCTGGCTGGTCCCCTTTTCTCTGGCATGGGAAGCCATGTGGGTGTTGTGAGCGTTGGAGACACACACACACACACTGATTCAGGTGTGTTAAGAAAGGAGGATCATTCTGTGATTTCCAAAAGCCCTTTCACATTTAATACTTAATACATTTTTCTGAAATGACACCTAACCAAATCCAAACATGTGCTTGCACCAGAGATTTCTGAAATGGCTTTCAACTGCCTAACTTTAATGCTGTTTTTAAACATACAGATACAATATCAATGGCAAGTTTGCATGCCAGTATGGTGATGATTTTGCCCTTAATCAAGCAATGCAGACAGGACATTTATCATCATCATCATCATCATTATTATTATTACCCAGCCACTCATAGACTACAGAAGTATGATGTCCATGCCATCCTACCATGTAGCTGATTGCTAGGAAGCATGTGCTGGGGGTCTGGGTTTGGCTTGAAAGCAATGCTGCTGACCTGGAAGATGCAGTCTTCTGAACATGCTGGGGAGCATGGGAAACACAGATATTACCAATGGATCTGTCTGACTCTGAAGTACTAAAAAGTAGCAGAGAGAGGGGGGATATCCAAAAACCTTCTGAGGTAGGATAGGGATGAAATCCTATCCTAATCCAAGTACCCGGTAGATTGTTGCCAGCCATCATAACCCACAGTTCTTGCATAGAGAAGCTTTCCCAAATCAAAACTCTTCTCAGCAGGTTGCTTTTGGAAGCATGTGTTCTTGTTAAAAGCAATCAGTGTCACATTTTTTGGGGCAAGGAAGTGCTGCACAAAGGAAAACAGCACACATGGGTGGATTTTGTTGCATTGTGACACCAGCAGTTAAATTGAAATCTGTGTAGATGCAGCATTTTTTTCCAAATAAAACACAACAGCCGAATTCAAGTCACAGCTATAGGAAACCCAGAAGTCACAGCTATCAGAAACACTGCTCAGTCCTCCTCCGGGCTTCTGAAGCTTTGCCCACATACTTTCAAACCTATTTTACATCTTTAAGGGCTAGAAAATTGTTCTATTTTAAATAGACACTGAAGATGCTAAATTCTGGAGCCAACAGCACCTGAATACTGCTCTGGCGATGTGTTAAGAAGTGAAAAGATAAGTAGTGGAAAATATATGAGAAATAGGATGTACTGCTCCATTCTGCAAGTATTTATGTGACAGAGTGACTAATTGATATAGGACTTTCCTTAACTGAAGAAAATGACATTTAAATAAACCAGTGCAGCTGAGTTCTCTGTTCACCACCACTATTCATGCAGGGATCCATGCTAGTGTGCTGGCTGAAGCTGGTTTGCAATCTATTTCTGTTTATGTGTAGTTTGCACTATAGATCAGCCCTAACAACGGGGGGGGGGGGAATCACCCTGTGCTATCAAAGCAGAAAGGAAAAGAAAGCCGTTTTACAACAAATAGATACATCACTCTTTGTCAAAAATATGCTGTTCACTTTTATATGCAGTGTTATGCAATACATGCACTATAGTAGATAACCAAACATTTGTTAGTTGCCTTAAAAAAGCAAGAATTAACTCCCTGTTTTTGAGAATCAGAGATAATGCATTTCCTCTTTTGAAATGTTACTTATCATACCATTATTATAAGCCATTATTTCCATGGAGACAATAAGTCCCCAACAGTCTACCATGCTCCAAAGCAAACAAAATGGTATTTATCTTGCTTTGCAGTTGTTCGAGTGTGTGCCATCTGCCAGCTTTTTCAATACTATTTTATAGACGTTTTATAGGTTGTGGAAAAAGGTAGGAAGGTTGATTTATTGTGTAGCTCAAGTTTGGATGAAAATAATGTACAGTACGTGAGTAGGAAGTTCATTGAAAGGTAATAAATCAGAACAAAGCTCATGACAGTGCCTTAAGAGAGTGGGTAATGGTTCTTGCTTCAAAGGGATTGTTGTTGTATGTTTGTTCTGCTCATTTTTACAATGAAAATTAAGGAATCGGCATGCAAACCTTTCCTCTTCTACCTTCTCTTTTGCTAATTGGTGCACACATGCTACTAGCTCAGAAGCTGGTTCAAATCATCCACCAGTGAAGATCAGAAACATATTGAAGCTCCTCCTGTTTAAACTGCATTAGGGCAATATGTGCTTGGATCAGCAGTTCAGCCAAGGTGAAAAGAGGAAGGCAAGGAAGTGATTTGAGAATCACACCCTATCTTCAGATCAGCCGTGGCTGTAGGTAGGGTGGAGGGCACAGAGACCGTTTTGATGCTGTCAAAATGAAGGTCTGCTTATTGAAAGTACAAAAAAAATTGGGGCAAAAAAAATTATTACACAATTTCCGATATTGGATTTCTTTCGTCTTTCAAGATGATCAAAAGTGCAGACTCCACATTAATACAGTACTTCTTTAACTTTCAAAACCCCAAATTTCTGGAATACAATTGCGATGAGAGGCAAAGGATAAAGATATAGCTCTGTAACAGATTGTCACTGAATGAAGAAAACCAGACTAAACATTTGTGTCAGTTCCTGAAAATTCTGTGTTCTTAAGGGCAGGTTCACAAATACATGTTCATCACTTGATGACCAGCAGTGACTTGCATGCATTGTTGTCGTTCAGTCGTGTCCGACTCTTCGTGACCCCATGGACCAGAGCACGTCAGGCACCCCTATCCTCCACTGCCTCCCGCAGTTTGGCCAAACTCATGCCAGTCGCTTCGAGAACACTGTCCAACCATCTCATCCTCTGTCGTCCCCTTCTCCTTGTGCCCTCCATCTTTCCCAACATCAGGGTCTTTTCCAGGGAGTCTTCTCTTCTCATGAGGTGGCCAAAGTATTGGAGCCTCAACTTCAGGATCTGCCCTTCCAGTGAGCACTCAGGGCTGATTTCTTTAAGGGTGGATATGTTTGATCTTTTTGCAGTCCATGGGACTCTCAAGAGTCTCCTCCAGCACCATAATTCAAAAGCATCAATTCTTCGGCGATCAGCCTTCTTTATGGTCCAGCTCTCACTTCCATACATTACTACTGGGAAAACCATAGCTTTAACTATATGGACCTTTGTCGGCAAGGTGATGTCTCTGCTTTTTAAGATGCTGTCTTTGCTTTCCTCCCAAGAAGCAGGCGTCTTTTAATTTCGTGACTGCTGTCACCATCTGCAGTGGTCATGGAGCCCAACAAAGTAAAATTTCTCACTGCCTCCATTTCTTCCCCTTCTATTTGCCAGGAGGTGATGGTACCAGTGGCCATGATCTTAGTTTTTTTGAGGTTGAGCTTCAGACCATATTTTGCGCTCTCCTCTTTCACCCTCATTAAAAGGTTCTTTAATTCCTCCTCACATTCTGCCATCAAGGTTGTGTCATCAGCATATCTGAGGTTGTTGATATTTCTTAAGGCAATCTTAATTCTGGTTTGGGATTCATCCAGTCCAGCCTTTCGCATGATGAATTCTGCATATAAGTTAAATAAGCAGGGAGACAATATACAGCCTTGTCGTACTCCTTTCCCAATTTTGAACCAATCAGTTGTTCCATATCCAGTTCTAACGGTAGCTTCTTGTCCCACATAGAAATTTCTCAGGAGACAAATGAGGCGATCCTCATGCATAAACAAGCCCTTATAGAAGAAACACCCAAGAATAGGTTTTTCATTTCATTTCACACGACCTTCAACACAATGTGTTTCAACCATACATAAATAGATTTTCTGAAGGTGTGAACTGGGTGGTGTTTTTATGAAGGGCAAGATAAAATCCCCAAATAAAGGAATAAAATAAATAAATAAATAAATAAAAGGCTATTTATTTATATAACCAAGCGGATACAATGGAATGTTTTTCTTTCCTTTTTGACACAAGATTCCAATGATATCTAAAAGCCCACCTAGCTAGAAGACTGCATTCTGACCCTCATTTATTCATTTTGTGCCATTAGTTGGCTCAGTGCTCAACTAAGCACCGTCCAAAGCGCTCTTGGTAGGACTGCCTACATTTGGAGTTCATGCTTTTTGGCAAATGTTCCTGCATTCTTTTTCAATGGACGGCACTGACTTGCATCCGCTTCCATCTTAATAGCTTAAACAGAGAAGTCTGCCTTTGAGGCACTATTGTGATAATTAATTCACAATGCAACTAAGGATGCTGAGTTGCTCTGCCTATAAATACATATGCTTATTTAATGGATTCAGTGACTGCTGCCAGGTAATCTAGTCCTCCTTTGTATATTCCCAGAGTTGAATGCAGCTAAGTGTTTTGACTGTTGGAATGCATTTTAATGCATGTGATATCTTCTCCATGACCTTAGTGTTAATGCAAACTATTTTAGCACATTATTATAAACATGCTGCTATTTATAGTTAAAGTAAAACACATATTGTAGAATCTCTCATTTAATCAAAATGGTATGAATGATTCACTCTCACAGTTAGTCATCCCTTTGACAAAGCTAAGAAAAACTGGAGGAGGATAGCATTCACTAAAATCTTAAGTAAATTTGCCAAAATCTACACTTCTGACCTTGGTTGCCATACGTCCTGATTTTCCTGGACATAGAGTGGTTTCCGCCCAGACGCTGTTTCCAATGGCTGAACCCCGGCTATGTCCGTGAAATTCTGGATGTATGGCAACCCTAGTGGTGACAAGATATTATTATACTCACTACTTACAAATTAAAAATGAGCAAATAAGTTGGTTCAGTTGGTATCCACCAAAGAGTTCAAATATGGATCTGCCTCCATGCTTCTAAGATATCAGAGCTTCACTAATATAAGAGGTAGAAAGTGGAGGTGCTTGAAAAGTTGGGTCTCATGCCTAGGAGCACATCCTGCTCCTTTTCAACATGCCACAGAATTATGGGATACACACAGGCCCAGCCTATTCCAATCTGAATCAAAGCGAACATCCAGCGTGCTATTTGGGAATGCATCATAAAGTTTCAAATCTCTCCTGCGGGCGGGGGTGGTGGGGGTGGTGGTTAGATCCAAGCTTTATATTATAGCAAGCTCTGTACAAAATTATCATTTCGAATCCCTGTCTATTTAGAAGGTTCTTTATGAAAGATGCTGCTTCTCTTAAATAAGAAGTGTACTTTTGTGGCATGGGACAAGAAAGGCAGCTGCCTTGGGTAGATAGAATGCTGTCTTTGAACTCCAACTGGCAAGGCTTTGTTGTTCAGAGCTGTGCCTACTCTACATTCACTGTTATCACTCAGGAAATAGGTACCAGCATATGCTGTCCTAGTTACCATGGTTTCCATGCAGACACAGTGCTGCTCAGAAAGGAAACAATTAAGCTTAATTTTATATTCACTACTTAAAACACTTTAGGCTTCACAATCTCCCCATCTCCCACCCCCCACCCCGCAACCGTCCCTCCACACAGGATTGCAATCTCTGTTACATATAGAAACATTGCCATGACTTGCTTGAATTTTCTACTTTTTCAAACAACAACAACAACAACAACAACACAAACTTAATTCCCTCCCTTCTTCTCCCACAATCCCGAATGCGAAAAAATAAACACTGTCACAAAGATTCCTTTATGAAGGATGGCTGAGTAGTAGGAGCTGAAGCTTTAGAAAATTACAGGTTTCGACTCCCTGTGAAAGCTGATGGGATGCGTATTTCAGAGTGAGAGCTCAACAATATCTCCTAATCAGCAATAGGCTGCAATTGGCTCACAGGCGAGACAAAATTGCAAGAAACTTCCATTAGCTCCAGGTCAAAACTGTAGCAAATTTACATTTAAAAGGCCGGTTTCCATTTCAGTTAGTAACAAAGCTATCCAGTATTCACACTAGCTGGTGCAGTGCAGTGTTTGCACCCTTCACAACAATTGTTGTCAGTGCTGAGACAATGTTGGTGCTTAGGACCAAGATAACTGGTAACAGGTTACACCTCTTCTAAGCATATTGCAGATGCTTAGAATGATTCCCAAAGTAGTAAATTGTAAAGCATTATGGCTGCAGTCCAAATAATCAATATGCAGGAATGGGGTATGGCTGACACAGCGCCTAGAAAGATCAGGTAGTTTGGACTGTTTCACAAAGCCCCATATCATACAAAACCATCTTCACACTGCTTCCCCCCAACTCCCACCCAATTTGGTAGATTGTGGATTATTGACTGTGGAAATAATGCACACAGCTTTTCCACTGAAAGGATCCAATACAAATTTCCATGGGAAACTAGATATCTTGGTCCTTGCCCTAAAAGCAGCGAGGAAACCCTTGAATACAAGAGAACTGCATGCACACATGTGAAATCCTGAAAAACCACAATCTGAAGAAATGCACAATAAAAGCAATGCAAACATGGTTAAGATTTAAAAAATGGGCAACAAGCACCTTTAAAGCTAGGCATCATTCTAAGAATTTTGACTGTATCTAGGGCATCGTCCTTTTCATTATGACTGGAGGCACTGGCAGAATATTGCTACATAGTAGTTTAAGAGTTGTATTTTTCTCTCTGGAAAGAAATATTATCTTGGCCTTAGCAAAGGCATTTTCTTCTCACCTTGGTTGCCTGTAGGTTACTTCTAGAGGCACACTGAACAACAGTGTGAAAGAATTATCTCACCTTGGATGCCCACTGTAGTTTATTTTAAAAAGGGCTAGTGTTTAGATCTTTCCCAAGGCTTCTGGTTCTCTCTATTAGGCAGAGCTTCTTCAAAAGGTACAAACAGGTACCCAGGGGACCAGTGGCTTTTCTCTAAGATTTTCACACAGGTGTAGGCAAGGCAAAGCACACTTGCTTGGCATCCTGCAGGGACAACCCTGCAGACTACAGGGAATGAGGTAGCAAATGGAAATAGTAGGATTCTCTGAACTGTGCAACTTCAGACTGCCAGGGGGAAGATTCCAAGTGCTAAAAAGTTATACGTATGTAATGGAACTAAAGCATCCGAGGGTGGGGGGATTTTTGCTAAAACACTTTCCCTCTGATATGCTAGCATTCCTTCCTCAGCCTGAAAACATTTAAAACAAAAGAAAAGAACATCTCGCTTATGGCTTAAAGCAATAGTCCTCTACAATACGCAGGAACAACTTCGTCCAAACTGAATGCCCTGAAGATGCTGCTGGACTACAACCAGCCCAGTCAGCATGAGGTCATGGGAGTTATAGTCCAACAACACCTGGAGGGCACCAGGATTGGGAAACGCTGATGTAGAATCTCTCAGAGGTTACGAGGTAGACTGGCTCAAGCAGTGGCATGCGGTCAGTGGACTAGGGGGACTAGGCTAGCCCCCTAAAAGTTCCCCTGGAGCATGCTTCTCAAACCCTGGGATGCTTCTGCCTGGCTTAGTGAGGGAGATGTGATGCTTGGACAGATCTAAGAGCCCACCCCCCCACCTTTCCAAAGCCTGCCAGTGGGAACATGAGAGTTAGAGTTCCATGATCCCATGCCCAGCTTTGGGAAGGAGGCTAGAGGGCTCCAGCATCCTGTCAGTGCCCTGAACCCTCCTTCCCAAAGCCTGTGCAACTTCTGCCCAGCTTAGGGAGGTGTGATGCTCTAGTGCGCAACATCAGAATGTCAAGATGTCACACATGTGACTCCCCCCCCCCATCGTCCTTGCAAGCTGGCATCTCTGGGCCTAGCTTCCTCTACAAATAATTTCACTGCACGCCACTGACCTCAGGCATGAAAAGGGAGCCACCACCTTTGGCCACAGTTGCCGTCTATTTTGGAAGTGGAGCTTCCTGAATTCAGAACCCTCACCAGGAAAGTTGGGGAAGAAAACCAGGCTAACCTTATAACATTAACTTCAACATGCCCTCCGTGCAGTGCAGCGCTCAAGCATGTCTATTCACATCTGAAGGCATCAAACAGGATTTGGTGGTGGATGGCCCCCTGCAGGATATTGTGGAAGGGATTTGTGTGCTTTTGTGCTCCTCCTTGGCCTGCTGTTCTCTTTCTTGCTACCTACATTTGCATCGACATACACTTGGCCTGGTTTCTGCTGTTGCTATGGTGCCTAACTTTTTAAGGGCAGAAACCAACAAAACTTCCTTGGGAAAAAGAGGCCAAGTTGTCAGAAGTTGATTAATAGGTCTTTTTCTGTGAGGACACTGCAAAGTGTTTGTACTCAGGCTTTCTGCCCGTAATGAAAGCAAGTGCCTAATTCCCAGGGTACCATGTTTGATTCTAGCATGGCAATTCCATTTAATTCACACAGACTTGCTAAATTAATCTAATTTGAGGATTTGTTCCAATGTACACTGCTCTTCCATCTACATTTCTGCCCAGTGTTTGTAAGGAGCATTCTGGTCTGCAATTTAAATATTCTGATTCACAGAGCAGTCATTTGAACTCTTCCTGACAGCAAACTACTTGCTTGATTTACTGGAATGCATTCAAGCTATTATGAGAAAGCAGTTGCACAAATTTTTATCATCTCAAGAATCCTCCTGTTGCTATCTGAGAATTGTCACTACACCCCCACTATATTTTGAGGTGCGTGAACGTGCTGTAGGACAGTGGCAAAGCATCTGCAGAAGATCTCAAGTTCAATCCCTGGCATATCCAGGTAACTCAAGTGTAGCTCATAAGGAGCAAGGTGGGCAACTGGTACAGTGCATTGTGAGGCAGCTGCCTACATATTATAAAGCCTCATGGGAAAAGTTGACACCTGCAATAAAATCCATATCTTCTAGCATGAATGTTACTGCTCAGGATTCATGTAGCCCACAATGTCATCCTCTAGGATAGTAAGCAGCTTGAGTAGGTCATTCCCCTCCACCCCAGTTTTTCATCTCCACTCAAAAGACACTCAACAAGATGGCTCAGTCGGTAGAGCATGAGACTTAGGGTTACGGGTTTGAGCTCCATGTTCAGCAAAATGATTTCTGCATTGCAGGGGGCAGGATTAGATTCACCTCTTGTTCCCTTCCAACTTTATGATTCTATGACTGTTGAGCATGCTCAATGCTTGTGGGGCTCATTTTTGGTTCCCTTAGGGTTTTTTTTAAAATTAAGATTGATTGTATCTGAAAATTTAGGAGTTCCCCTAATATTGCTGATACTTTATTCTTATTTCTCAGTAGTCCCATTTTGGTCCCATTTGTGTTGGCACTCACCATTTGAGTTTGCTGTTGAAGGAGTGATGGGGGGTGTTAAGTTGCATAAGGATTCCCCCCCCCCCCCGCACAATGCACACTATTTATATTTATTTATGAAAATATTTAAAGGTAACATCTCATAACATATCATGGGAGTGTACAACAATATGTGTGTAATAAAACATAAACACCATTATAAAACAGTGCAAAATACGGTAATCATTTAAATGAATGGCTAGTCAAAAATGTTTTAAACGACTGCATAGGCCTGTCAGCATAGAAAGGTCTCCAAACCTCTGTGGGGAGAAATATATATGGCATATAAATGCAGTATTTTTCACATTTCTTATATTCTCAGCCACAGACACCTGTTTAAATTGTGGCATTCTTCTTTTACTACACTTGTTTACACTTTAAAATTGTTGCTCTTTTTATTATTGGAAAGCAAAATACATTGAGTCTAAGCAATGGAAAAACAATGGAAAAACAATGAGTGGTTAGAATGATTATAAGGACATATGAAAGCGCTATAGAAGCAAGTCTAGTACAAATACCGGTACATGGATTAAGACACAAGAAATGGAAAACCTGTAGGGCCTTTCAAAAAATGATGCCAAGTCCTTAACTACACTGATATCCCACAGGAAGCCTATAAGGTCAGACACAGGTCAGACAAAGTCAAGCAAGTGAGCTAAATAATAATACTATGGGGGATGGGAGAGATACAGTAGTTGACATATAGACAGGGCAGGTTCACTTGACTTCATGAGCTCTATGGAGGAAAGAAACATTACTTCTGCTTGGCTGATCCTGGACCATTGTAACTTTTTTAAGTGTACATGCATTTATTAAATCATGGTCAATGATTGTTGATGTCTTATCTGCAAGTCTAGAGCAAATCAGACCTGCCTACCATAATTTTATAAATATAAATAAAAGGAAAATAATGCAGATAAAGATATCTCAGATAGTTGAAGGTGGTATGATAGAAGGATCACTTCTCTATGCTATACTGTCATCACCCGCAGTTCACATATTTTGTTCTGGACTTAGTTCAGGCTTCCTCAGCCTCGGCCCTCCAGATGTTTTGAGACTACAATTCCCATCATTCCTGACCACTGGTCCTGCTAGCTAGGGATCATGGGAGTTGTAGGCCAAAAAACATCTGGAGGGCCAAGGTTGAGGAAGCCTGACCTACTGGTAGTTGCTAGTCATTATTTGTGATCACATTCACTTCCCTCTGTCTCAAGTGATCTCTGGAGTTGGGAGAGGTCAGTCACTTACTTCATGCACACCTTTGGCAACGTTTGGCAGCATCTATAAACACTTCTGCTAATTTCTGAGATTGTCCCAAACCTGGAGTGAAATAAGACTAAAGTCTCCCTTTCCTCTAATTTTCTATGCATCCCAGAGAGAATGGCCATTTCTCTCTTTCTCAAGCAGCACTGTGGGTCTTTCCTGACTTTTTAGTGCACATTCATGATAATTTGGACTCTTGCTGCTATCAGGGTATCTTCAATACTACTGGTACCTGCAAGTGTTTTGGGGAGGTTGCACCACTTTGTTTCCAATAGTGCATATCCTGTAATTTACTTACACAGAAAAAGATATTGGTTCACTACATGTATTTATGCCAATCTTTGTAATGTTTCAAGTGAAAGCTTAAGGGGTGCTTCTGAGTGGCTTTCCTTTATCACTGGGTGACCCAGTGGCATTATTGGTAGGTTTCTAAGGTTGGCTTTTGTTTTCTTTGTTTTCTAATCTCTGATTAGGTGCCATCTAGACAAAGCAAATGCAGGGCATGGCAACACATTATAAAATGCACAACCATTATTATTTTAGAATGTCTTTTGCACACTTCAGCATACAAAGTGCTGTGTAATTATTCTTTCATTCAAGGCCATGTTTTTAGATATTTGTTTCTCATTGGATTCTTCAGTAGTGAGAGGATCACAGCTGATTTTTCTGAAACGTTAACTATGAAATGCTTTAGAATAAACAGGGCAGTATTTAACTACTGTACTCTTCTTAGACTTGCAAGTACCCTTCACGCTTTTAGAGTACTTTGGGAATAACAACAGATTCACCACTTTGTGTGCATCATAACAACGTACATTGTGGGGAAGTTCCTCTTATCTGCTTCTTACTATTTAGCTGAGTGTTATAACAACAACTTGAGAAAATGCCCTTCCTATTTGTGAAAGACTCTGTTATTTCCATTTCCCTTTCTAGTATTATAAATTGAAAGCAGGGCAAGGTCTTGAGTAGATTTCAGTTATAATAGGTTGGCCCAACAGGAGCCTTGCTCATATAACTGCTATATGCTAATCAACAGGTTGATGATGGATCATCACTTCGTTGTGGTGAGTGGGCTATTCCTATGATCCTCGTGAGCAAAGCCATCAAGAGTCTTGTACTCCCAGCAGGGTCACCCATGATCCTACTTTGTCGAAGGGGAACTCCCCACCGGAGTAGAAAGCTCTTTCATCTGAGTAGGTTGAAAGCAAAGAGTAAGCTTACCAACACGGCTACCTACCTGTAACCATAACTTCTGTCACAGAGCTTCAGTATGCTGGTGACAACATAGTGTGTGCACACTCAGAGGATGACCTCCAAACCATCCTAAATATCTTCACAGTTTACGAAAATCTTGGCCTATCACACAACACCCCCCCAAAAAGCACAAAATAGCCCCTCTGCAACGCCAAAAATCCAACTCAATGGTGTACTGTTGGAAAGTGTTGATCACTTCTCCTACCTGGGCAGTTATCTTTCCACAAGGGCCGACATTGAAATCCAGCATCGCCTGAGCTCTGCAAGTGCAGCTTTCTCCTGACTGAAGTGCAGAGTGTTTAAGGACGGGGACATTCACAGGGGAACCAAAATGCTTGTTTACAAAGCTATTGTACTACCAACCTTACTGTATGCTTGTGAAACATGGACCACTTATAAAAGCCAACTCCTTGAAAGAGTCCATTAACGATGTCTCTGAAAATTTTTACACATCACTTGGCTACGAGTGATCGCCAAAGAAGAGAAGCAGCTAAACATGTGTTGGACCACCATGTCTTCCTAATACTGTTGCATGCAACAATAGCATTGGGCAGTTGTTTTATGTATGGCATAATAAGTGCAACTTTGTATTGATACATTATGTCCAGGGAACAGGGAAAAGCTAAAAATGAATGGCCCTGATCTATAAATGTCTATGTGCAACAAAGCATAGTTCTAGAACCATTGCTTTGAAAAGAAGTGGCTGGAGAAGTGGAATTAAATCTATTTTGCAACACCACATCATGTAGAGAGTAGGGCTACTGAGCATACTGCAGAATGCACTGCATTATTTTAACACCAGTCAGTATATTAAAGGAATCTGAAAGCCATCAGAGTAGCACAGTTGGTAGAGCACGAGACTCTTAATCTAATGGGTCATGGGTTTGAGCCCTATGTGGGGCCAAAGATTCCTGTATTGCAGCGAGTTGGACATGATGATCCCCTTCCAACCATAGGAGCCAGCTTTTAGGGGGTCAATATCCCTTCGCCTCCCAATAAAGTATTTGAGGGAGCCAGCCCCCCCCCCCATTGATAAACACTGCCATTCAAATGGTAGGTGGGGTGCTGCATCTTGTGATCAATATTTTATTCAAGTTGGCACCCCTGCTACCAACTTTCCAATTCTATGCTTCTGTGATTCTGTGGCCCTGTCTGGGTTGTGTGTCCCTTTAATACCATGCATGGATGCCAACTCCCTGGGGCCCTGGGAGCACCCACAAATTTTGGTGCCAGGGCAATGCACGCTGCATGGCACCCATGGCCCTGGGCACCCACGGTCACAGGGCCAAGTTGGCACTCTTGCTACCACGCCCTATTTTTACCTCACAACTGAGATATTGAGATATCACTGTTGGGTTAGTGGGCAAAGCTATGACCATAAGGCCTGTTCTTATGAGCGTGAGAATTGCAATAACAACTTTAAAAAAAGTTTATGTACTTCCGAAAACACTGGCTGATTTTTTGTTTTGTTTTCTTCGCTAAGCCATGATAGAAGCAGCTACCACAGCAGTCAGGTGTGAGCCGCCACCACACCTGGGGTGTCTCTGGCTGGCGCCTGGCAAGAGACCCATCGTTCTTCCTTCCTTCTGAGGGCTCTTCTCTTGGGTACCTTCCCCCTCCCCTCCACGGCAGAAAAAGCCAGCGAGGCTCCTGCTCCGCTTCTCACGACACCGGGCCGGCCGCTCTTCTGCGCCAAAGGTGGCTTTTACAGCTGAGCTGCGGCAAAAAGAGGCCCGCGCGCCTCGGAAGGAGCCTCGCGCCGTCTAAGGAAGACGCTCGCTCCCCTCGGAGAAAGAGCGCCAGAGAGAGAGAAAGAGAGAGAGAGCGCGCCGACTCGCTTGCGCGCGACGCTCTGGCGCCCCGCCAGCCTCCGCCCACCCGGGCCCTTGGCTCCGCCCCGGGAGCTGGCGACGCCGGCGGCTCGTTCATCTCGCCAAGGAGCGAGGCTGGGGCGGGAGGGGGAGCAGGCAGGTTCCTTCTGCCCTCTGCGAGCAGCTGTCTCGCCCGGATAGGCTCGCGGAGCGAATGGGTCGGCTGCGCTGAGGAGGGGTCGGCGGCTGCGTGGGTGGATGGGAGTGCGGGGAAAGGCGGGCTGGGCTGAGGGGTAAACCCAGCCAGAGAGAGAGAGAGAGGGAGGGAGGGAGACGCCGCTTCAGCTTGCAGGCGATGCTCCTCACTTGCTGCCTTGGCCGTCTCCTCCTCCCTCCGGCTTGGAAGCTTTTGTTCTTCTCTCCACTTTGGGGCAGAGGCGAAGTGCTGCAGCCGCCGCCGCCACCGCCGCCGCCGCCGAAGCCTCGGCTTCACGGGTCTCTTGTCCGCCAGGAAAGTTCCCGGAGGCAGCCCTCGACTCGTGCGTCCGCCTGCCCAGGACCGGGGCTTGTTATTGTTGTTTTGAGGTGAGGTTAAATCTCAGGGCGAAGAGGAGGAGGAGGAGGAGGTTGTATGGGCAGGAGCAGATGGAGCCGCGTGTGGCTCCCTGGAGTGGGGCTGCGAACGGAGCGAGTGCGAGGGGCTCAAGCCCAACCTCGCCGCGATTCGGAGAGCCTCTGGAGATGCTGGACTTGGGATCTAGTCCTCCTCGCCCCCCGACTTCATATCTTAGAGCACATGCTGCTAGGGGGTAGTGGAGGGGAGGTTGGATGTGATCTAGATACACCTTCATCACCTTAAAGGGTAGATCTCCCCCCCCCCGCAGCTCTTTCAGTGCATTCTTGGGAGGGGGGCAAGTAGAGATGGGTATGCACGTTGGTGATGGTGAGTGTGAAATGAAGAGACCGTTGGATTTACCAGTGTGTATGTGTGTGTATACTGATTACTGAAAGGGGACTGTTTTTTGTAGTCATTTGAAGGTAACTATGAGGGGGGTTGGCAACTGCTTATAGGGTGAAATATGTATATTTTAGGAGGGCTGTAATTCAGGTAGGTGGTGAAGGCTCCCTGCCATCTTGTAAGGGAAAGTAAACTCACAGCTAAAATGTAAATGGTTGATTTGCTGGTAACTTCAGAACCAGGGTACTTCAGCTGAATTCAACAAGACACGGAATTTGATGTGCTTCAGTCTAACCCTGTGAATGGTAATTTGGGAGCCCTATTTAGACCCATGGGATGTATGTTTCCTGCAAGTATGTCTTGCAGTGTTGCTCTAGCTGGTGTGCATGCTACTGTATGTAATATTAGAACATTTGAATTGTTCTATATTTCCTTATTGCAAAGCTCTTTTCTGGTGGCAGAGTGGTTTGTGATGCCAGAATGAATGCAGTTCAGATGTACACTACTTGCATATCACCACCTGTAAGTTAGTTATTTCTTAGAGCATGTTGCTGCCTGAATTCATCCTTGGAAAGTTGAAATTCTACTGCAGCTTGCTAATGCTGTAAATTCTGCAATGACTAAGGCTACATTTAACAGGTAGGCTCTTTGATTATGTAAACTAGTGAGCATATGTTTCTGTGTAGTATACCTTTTCTGCCTTAATATTTTGGTATGGGTAATAACTTTTAGGAAAAGAGTTTACTAACATTATTTGTACTGAGATACTTCATGGAGATAAATAAAAGGCAACTTGTGAAAGCAACAATATTACTTATTTTACGGTAATTTAAAGCATCCCTCCAGAGTTTCTAACCCACCAAATCAGGTGCAGCTTACCAGCCATGTGCCCTCAGGGAGGCAACAAAACTTGGTGGGTTTTATCAAGCACTTGGTAGGATGCCTATGTGGCTGCTAGGCTGCATTAGGCTTTGTGGGTTGCAAGTGGTACAGGCATGTCAGAATAGCTCACTCTTGCTTTGTCATGAAGATTGCAGTGTGCATTCCCAAGAGGAATGTGGAAAAGTTATTCTCTTCCACTCTTTTACGTTTTATTAAGTTTCCAGGCTGCAGAGTTCATGACAAACTGTGTAGTAAAGAGAGAATAAGGCACTGATATAGTGTAGCTTACTGCATTAAAACCACTTTTGAAGTACTCTCTGGATGGGATTACATCCAAACCAGTAGCTATGGAATTACAGCCTTTTCTTCTTCTTCATAGATTGGGTAGGCTGTGTCTGGATCTGTCTTTAATAAGTGAGAGATATTTCCAAGGTTACTTTGAAAAGCCATGCAGTGTCCCTACAGTATGTAACCGTCCCTGTTGCACACATTCCAAATAATGCTTGTTGCTTCAAGAGATGGGCAAGTTACTAAAGTGTATGACAGCATTTCATCCTACATACAAGTGTCAATAGAACAGGGGTCAGCAACCTTTTTCAGCCGTGGGCCGGTCCACTGTCCCTCAGACCATGTGGCGGGCCAGACTATATATATATAAACGAATCCCTATACCCCACAAATAACCCAGAAATGCATTTTAAATAAAAGCACACATTCTACTCATGTAAAATCATGCTGATTCCCAGACCATCCGCGGGCCAGATTTAGAAGGCGATTGGGCCACATCCGGTCCCCGGGCCTTAGGTTGTCTACCTCTGCAATAGAACATTGTTAAATTTGGTAATTTTACTTCTTTAAATCATTCAGTAGCATTTTTGATTTTTTTATATATCACGGTCATTTTAGCAACGTGAGCAAGAATTCGAAATCTTAAATGGGACCTTACTCCCAGTCCCATGTGAGGTGTTTAGGATTGGGATATGAAGATCTAGTTCACTTGAACGCTTGTCCCAGTTTCCATGACTTCATTGTAGGTTGTTCAGTGAGTTGTTTCTGACTTGATGATGTAGTATTAAAACAGTTAATTTTAACTGGTAGAAGGACAAGGACTAGCATGATCCCAGTCTGTGTTACTGAGCTATTAGAGTAGCCTTGGGTAAAGATCCCATGAACTAGCAATCTTAAACTAAAAACTGTGGCTAAGATTTCAGTCCATATACCTTTACTGCAGTAAATGATTTGTCATTACTGTATATAACATGGACATAAATATCCCAGGTTTTCCATCGTTCATTGTCCTATTCAGAGAAGTAGAGGAACTGTTGTTGCTTAAGTCTTGTCTTTGTTAATGCTCCACTTTAGCCTCTCTGCTGATCAAAATAATGCAGTTGGGGTTCAGAGGAGGTACACTCTACCAATGGTGCATTTACTGACTATAGCAATGATGTGATGTATGGGTATGACCAAATCAGTGGCTTTTCAGAAATCAGCCATTCTGCACATCAATCTGTAGCCTGTCCAGAGTTAGGATTCAAATAATGGCCTGGGGACTTATGGTACTGTCACAGAATTAAAGTTAAGCACATCTGTGCTAGTCAGTGGTTTGGGTGGGAGTCAGCACAGAACATGAAAATTAGTCCTGTAATTTTCTAGGGATCTCTTTTCCACAAGAGTTTATACTTCAGTAAAGAAGGGCAAACATTCCTACAATAAGTCTGACTACGAGTCTCAAAGTACCGGTATACCGCTTGCTAGTGTTTAACAAGCTCTTTGCTTTTCTCCTGAAAATTATGGGATCCTTCACCTCATACAGCTGTATGTAGTCATAACGTTGCCCCAACTTTGGGGCTGTGTAGCTGCAATAAAGTAATAATAAACTCTTGGGTTCCCAATACCAAAAAAAGAGGAAGCTTACACACACAGGAGATGCACAACAACATTTCGGGCAATATTTAAAGCAGAAATGGGAACCTGTGGCCTCCTGGCATTCTTGGACTCTAACTTGCATCACCCTGCCAAGTGGGCTGGCATTGTTGGAGCTGGAGTCCAACAGCCTTAGGTGCTAACATCTAAAAGCAATATGCTGAGTATTCAACTCAGCAGTTGTATGGTTGAACAGTAATATGCAGATTTTCTCAAAACTACCGAATTTTCACCCACAACCTTTTATCTTGGAAACATCCCCTTGTCTTAGTAGCTTCTGTGTATGGGCCAAACATTCACTTTTATCCTCAAAAAGAAGACCCTTTCGCAACACTCATTTATTTTGAGTTTATTTAACTTGTGCAAGAGAACTTCCTGGGCAACTGCACTCTTTGCCAATAGAATCATAGAATCATAGAGTTGGAAGAGACCACAAGGGCCATCCAGTCCAATCCCCTGCCAAGCAGGAAAAGCAGGTACTTTACCTGTTAATAAGTGCATATTCAGAGATTCAAGTGTTGAGTACCATGAGTATTCAAACTTGTGTCCATTAACCTGCTTATTTTGTACAGTAGCCAAACTTTAGCATTCATCAGTGGATAAATGTTTTTTTAAACAGGCTAGTTGTCTTTTGGTCTATGGAATTAAAGTGAAACTCTTAATGGCTTAAGAGGCCCTCAGGTCTTTTAAGTTAATAAAGTTTATAATCTTTCCAGACTTCCTGTTATGGACTGTATAGCTGGCAGCTTGATTTGTGAAATGCAGAATAATCAACCATCCAGAAGTCTTAAAGATAAAGCACACTTGGGCTGCAAGCCTGACTCTCATTATATGTATTAGATTATACTGGGATCAGCAGGGTTTACACATAACAGAATATAGGACTCCAGTCATAAATTGTGGGCCAACAAATTAAAATGCCTTCTCCTTGACATTTTAGATTTGGAAGTGTGGGTGCTTTTTTATTATTATTAAAAAAGAGGTTATTTATAGCACTTGGATTCTGAGGTTACATAGTACAGCAGAGGACTGTACCATATGCTTGGGTGAATCATTGATTCACCTCTAAGACCTTATTAATGCAACCTTTTTGGTTTAATGCTTAATTCATCTCTGCTCCAGTTGTGTTCCAGAACTTTGTGCTGCCTAAGAATCTGTGTGGCTTTTTGACGCATTGGTTCAAGTATGGGATGGCTGAACCTGGGAAGTAGGAATAGATTTTGTTCCTATGCTGGGTTTGAGAACTATACAGCTGCAGGGGTAATTTTTTTTTCTGGTGGGGCAGGAGGGATTAGAGTTGCTTCTTAAGGAGTAGGAAATACTGACTCAGTAGAAAAAGACTTCATGATTCCTTTTGGTTTTTGAAATGGATACCATGCTGTGAAGTTATAATATTACTAGTGTTTTTAGCATGGAGCTTAGTAATTCAGCCACAAAAGTGCTATGCTGTGGAACGAGATTCCAGATCCTTCATTTTTGCCTCTTACAGCAAGCTTGTTTTCTCCTGCACTGGAGGGTAAAGACCTGAACCAATGGCTTCAAGTTACAAGGAAGGAGATTCTGACAAAACATCAGGAATGAGTTTATGATTCTAAGAGCTTGTTTGACTGTGGAACAGACACCTTCAGAAGGTGGTGGACTCTCCTTCCTTGGAGGTTTTGAATCAGAGGTTGGATGATCATCTGCTATTGATGCTTAAGTTGAGATTCCTGCATTGCAGGAGGTTAGACTAGATGACCCTTGGGGTCACTCCCAGCTCTACAATTCTGTGATTCCATGATAACAGCTTTAGTAAAATAACCATTCTAGTCTGCATAGGACATTTATTTTTATGTTTTGGAGGAGTGTCTTAATCATGCAGCCACCATCTGCAGCCTGCAATGGTACAGTCTAGGAGCAGTTTTACTATGCAGTGAGCTTTTTGTCTAGAGAGTGTCTCAGTAACTTATAATTGAAATAAATTGTAAATTATCCTAAATGGTACTAAATCCCTAATGTAGCTGAATAGTTTGAAATACTTCTGCAATAACAAATAAGTTCTGAGCTACTCTTCCATGAAATTATCTTTAGCCAATTTTAGGTTTTGTGTTTTTTTACAAAAATGACACAATAGCAATCAAGAGTAGGCTAGCTTCAGCTTTTTGTGGAACAAAGGCTTATCACCAGCTCTACCCAATCCTGTTTTGGCATCCGTATGCAGAATATTCTGCTTAGCTAACATGCTTTGTGCTATAAGATTTACTGCCCAAAAATACACTCTGAGTAGCTTCAGGCAGTCAAAAGAAGTGTTGGGAGCGCAGGTGAGTTGTACCTTCTCTCATGCTTGCTTAAACCACCTGAAGCTGAGACTATGCACCTGCATCCATAGGATGATGATCAGATCACACAAACACTTATCTCATCGTGAAAGATGGTGTGGGCTCACTTACATATGTCCTAAACAAGAGCCAGTATGGATTTTCCAATCACTGCTGTTAGTTTGGAACACTATGACTGGCATGTTTAGTTACAATTTTCAGCAGCTGACTCACAGTGTGTGGTATAGAGAAAGCTCCCGCGCCACCCTGAATCTGTGGTGATGGTGTGGGACTTTCTTCCCCCCTGCCCAGAGGCTCTGAATAATCCTAGCCAATGATGACTCCTTACATTGCCAAATATTTTTCTAAATTTGCTTCCATGTATTTTTAATCACCATCTCCCAGTTTATTGTTCTCCTTCCTGCCTCCATATATGTGTGTGTGTGTGTGTGTGTGTGTGTGTCACAGAGCTTTCTATATTTTATTTAATGTTGCATTAAGATTATGCAGAATTATGGTGTGATTTCTATGTGTTAGGTGACATCTAGGATTTCCCCTTCCTGAATGGAGGTAGCTTCCTTCCACGGAATGAGGGTTGGTTTCACAAACAGGGTGCTTCTGTGAGTAGAAGCACTTTTCATTCATGAAGCAAAAATGTTGGATATCATCTAAAATGCTGAATGTGTCCTTACACTGGTTTTTCTTGTTTTAAGATAAGAATTGGGAATAGGCTACAGTGACCAATGAAGATTAAGTAAGGACACTCAGGTGCAAATGTATTTGCGTCCTGCTACCAACTAAATTGCTTTCAGCATGAGTGTTTGAAAGTGTGTTTCAATGTCCATATCCACATTCTGCTGCTGCTGCTTGTGCAATCATAACTAGTACTGGATGTGGAATGACAATATTCCAGTCACAGAAATGTCACTAAAAGAAAAGGAGAAACAAACAAACAAAAAAATTCCTTCCAGTAGCACCTTAGAGACCAACTAAGTTTGTTCTTGGTATGAGCTTTTGTGTGCATGCACACTTCTTCAGATAAAAATTCTTCAATAAAAATGGGATACCATAGGGAAAATTTACTGTGCCAGATTATCACATAATTTAGAAGGTAGATTGCTGGGGTGGAAAGCGTAAGATCTATTAAGAACATGATAACCACCACAAATGAGCATAGGAATGATGGATTTCAATACCTAGTCTGGTCTGGAATGAAGCAGGTGAAAAGGAAGTGCATCTGGTTATATGAACTTAAAGGGAGTAGACAATAAATGTAAATAAAAAGTGAAGGTTTTCTAGGGAGAGCCAGGGAGCTCTTTACTGTCAAGGGCTGGATTTGCTTGGGGAAAATTATTATTCAGCAGTTGCATGACACCAAAGGGAAGGATTCTTCAACCCTCTCTGCCAAACCCTTTTCACTTTCCCTCATAGTTTCATTAGGAACAGATTATTGTTGCCAGAAATCTGAATTGATCACTTGTGTTGACTCTCCCCCTCCCCGCACCCATCCATCTGATTTTGCTCGCTTGTCCTGGTTTTCCCATACTTCCCTCTGGGTGCTCTTCCCACCTGTCTGCACGAAAGCCAAGGACCACATGTTCCCTGTCTCTGGGCCAGGGTAAGGAAAGTGACAGAAGACAGCATAGAAAAGGAGAAGAGCCTGCAAAAGCAACTGGATTCAGAGATGGGTATAATGGCTGGGTTGGGCATTTTTTGTGTGTGGCTGATAGCAGTATCTGTCTTGACTGTGCCAAGCACAGCTACAGATGGCATAAATGAGGAATGGTGGAGAGGGGGGACGAAGGAGCTGAAAGCAGATAAACACACATGGAAAGTGGGAAGGTGTGTGGGAGAGCTGCACAGATCCAAATCTGAAATAACAGTGAAACTAAGACTCTGAGACCAAGAGATTTGAGACTACTTTTTCTTTATGTGGCAGCCTCCATACTACATGGCCAACTGCTTTTGAAACTGAGGGAGTTTCAAAAGCAGGTTATGACAGGTTCGTTCAAAGAAAACAGACCCTCGTGCAAGCCTAATTAGTCCATTTTATCCCAAGTATGATCTGGACAGCATTTGCTCTGTGTAATGCACTTATTCCTCATTTGCTGAGCAACTTGTCCAATCATAGCCCATTGAAACAAGTGGGAAAGAGTTTCAAAAGTTTTGCTTTGTTAAATTGCATTATTGTAACCTTTATTCTACATCAGACTGAGGGCAGACACCTCAAAATCTTTTGCTGATTAGTGTGTCTGGTGCCTAGTGTGTGTGTCTGGCAGAGACGAGTATGCAAAATACTTTGAGCAAACCTAAACTGGTAGCTATTTGATGTTTCAGTTGTGGGCTGATCATAATAAGCATTTTATATATAATAATCCAGGCTCTCCCCAATTATTTACAGCTAGCCACACTATTTGTTTTATTAGCGTGATTAATTACGTTAGTGACTTTGCATGAGTGGTAGTATAAATTCCTTTGTAGTCTATTTCTGGTGTAGATAGGAACATGGTTGTAAAATTTAGAAGCCTGTAGCCAGATGGATTAAAGTGTTGCTAAGGAAACAGACTTGGAAATGAAGTGGCAGCAGACTGTCCACAGAACATCATGCTGTTTGGAACTGGTATTTTAGGTTCATGCAGATAGATAAAACAGAAGTATGAAATATTAATTTCCTGACTTTTTGAAAATACCATGTTAATTTTTATTGCTCATCAATGTATGCAAAAAACTCTACATGCCTTCCTTGTGTCACAAAAAGTGAGAAGTCTACAGCAGTTTAAAGGGCACTCCAGTGGTTGACCTCATCTAGGTACAGATGTGGTCCATCACATGCTTAACTTAAGCAGTGATACTGGTTCCAGTTAAATGTTTCTCAGGACTTGAGTGTTGAGTTGAAGAGCAGTGATAGTCAGAATGTTAACAGAATTTAATTCATTTGTTTGGATCTAATTCATCTTGAAAATACAAGAGGTGTTTTGATCTGTTTAGCAACGTTCGAAGATAGTGACCTGCTCAAGGAAACTTTGTGTCTTGCCAAAGGATGGGTAAAAGCTAAATTATACATTTTTAAAAAAATGAGGGATCAACCATTGCACTTTTTTTTTTTGCTCCCAGCAGTGTTAGACACAATCTGAAACCTGTTTAGCACTTAAGAGAGCCTAATATGCATTTCTACTACTTTCTCCCAAGTTCCATCTTTGGACTGACTAAATGCAGATTACGTGAGTTCAATGTCAACTGACATTTTTCTCCCTTGCTTTGTTTACCACCAAGCTTGATGAAATGTTCTGGAGCTCAGAAAGCTTGCACACTATTTTGTGTCATTTTGGGTTGGTTATCAGGCAAATCCCCCCCCCCCATAGTGTGCAAGTGTTTGAGCTTGGGCCAGTGTGGTTTATGGGAATCTTTCCTGTAAGCCAACATGCCTATCTTTGCTATTCAAAAGGTGTTCTTTCCTTCTCAGATGATTCCTTGTATATATAGGAGCCAAGCGAAACAACTCAGTGTCTGCGTGTTGGCTCTTTAGGGAATATAGTTGAAGAACGCCTTCAGGCGGAGACATTGCACACCAGAAAGGGAACATGGCTTTTGGTTACAGTTTGATTTTAATGTTACCGGTAACTTCTATTCTGCTCAAGAGCTAACTTTATTCATTTTTAAGTCATTTGGGAAATGCTTTTGGTATTAACACGAGGTGGAATTCAGCCTCACCCTCTTCCAGTCATTCCACCTGTGCGAGAATTGCTGCTTGCCAGGTGAAATGACCTCCCCTATCCCTCCCTCTGCACTCTGTTCTGGGGTTATTCTGCCCCCCCTCCTCAGCTGAACCAATTGAAGGAAGCATGAGGGGAGGAGAGCGGGGAAAGACCTTGCTAATGGGGTTGGCTAGGTGAACCACGCTGCTCCCTGTATTTTCAACTGCACCAAAGCTGTTGTTGTTGTTGTTGTTGTTGTTGTTGTTGTTGGGTTTGGGGGCTGAGGTCCCCCCCAATTGCTTAGTACTGCCACTACTACCAAGTTTTATTTTTCCATTTTTGCTTATCTGGAATTTTCATAGACTGAAAATCATTATTCTGTGGAATTTACTACCAAGCATATGTTCTGAGGATTGCATTTTTATTCATGTCAAGCAGGTGTTTCCTGTGAACCTACTTGGCATGGATTTCTGAGGAGTTGATAGGTGAGCATAGGATTTAGCTCTATTGTGTGGAGCCTGTTTCTTTGTTTCCTCAGTTTGGTGGGAGAATGTTGGCAGTAAAAAAGTAGTTCGTGTAATGCAAACAAAAGTCTGAAGTTATGAGGCCTTCATCTCAACGTGAAGTGAAAACCATTTTGGGTGTCCTATTATGCCTTTCCTGATTGCATTCTTAATAATAAATGGTTATCTACTTTGCCTACTCTCATGCAGGCTCCAGTGTGTGGGTGGAATTTCTGTGTTTTCAGACAGAGAGTTATTGTTGGATGCTGGGCTGAGTGCGGGAATAAAGCCCATTTGAATCTAGAGGGGCTGCTCTGGAGTAAATGGGCTGTGGATCATAGCCACATTATGCTGATGCTGAATTGCCAGGTGTGAATTCAGCAGTTCTGAGAATGCTCACCTGCATTCTCAGGTGACTGCCCCCAAACTGCACTGTTCCATAATATAGATCTATAAAATCTATACATTTTATATATTTATAGTCCCACTAGGACCTGGACTGTAGATTTCAAAGATCTATAGGCCAAGACAGTGTAGCTACATATATTGGTTGCCACCATGGGTAGGATACAGACATCAGTGCCATCCAACCAGCATTCAGGTCCGGGGCCCTTGGCCAATGCCTGATTTGGTTGACTAATGGGGTCGGGCTTTCGTTGATTAGTTCTGCCTATAAAGTCTGAGAATCAACTAAGACTGCATTCCTTTAATAGCTGACAGTAAGACCCATTTAACTTCTGATTCTTAACACCTTGTGAAGATGTACATTGTACGTTAAACTGTGATGTTCAGAGACAATTAGTGAATTATATATTTCCAGTACTACTGACAGGAATAATTGTTGAATCTAGTACAGAAATTATATGACATGCTGTCTTGTCGTTCTATTAACGTTTAGCTCTATGATTGCAGGCAATGCTTCAGAGCAGTGCATAAGCCCCTTTCACATGCTAGGGAGTTTTTCACCAGCATAGTGATCATTATCTTCCTTCATGATATTGTCCATAAGCATCTTGGTTGGAAGAACAGCCAGTGGGGGATGGACTTTTAATGGTAACAGCACTTACTAGAATAGATTGAAGCAACTTCTTCAGGAATTACTGAAGATGTTGGCTGTGGGGAAGCTCTTCTAAGTTTTGGCAGTGCTGAATGCTTGCTAGCAGTCATGTTTCATACAACTGGCACATTGGACTAGTCTGTGAGATACAATTGCAATTTATTGCTGATATTAACTTACCTTTGTTCAGCAGAACAGCAATGATAAATCTTCATTGGTAATTACAGCATGTCATCTGTCCAACAATCTTTAACTTCATTTGAGCCACAAGTATTGGTCTGTCAGTGGGACTCTTAAGTCATTGAATTAATGCTGAAACAAATGAAAGAGCTGCCTAGGCTGATATGTTTTTGAAAGAGAAAACCAAATGGTGATTATCTCCTTGAGAATGCATTCCCCCCCCCCATTAAAATTTTATTGTTCTTTTATAATCTCTCCCTTCATAAATGGATGTATGTAATAATGTCATTTACTTAGGTCACAGAACTGGGGGGGGGGACCTCTAAGATGGCTTCATGACCCCTTTGAGCTATTATTTCCCTTTGAAGGGAATAAGAGCCTTCCTAAGTACCCAATTTAATTTAATTTTTATGGTTACATAAATAATAGCAGTAAAAGGCCTGGTATAGGGTACAACTGACTCCTCTTACAACCCATCAACTCAATTTTAAAAAACCAGCACCAGATTAACATTTTTATCCCAGATAAACAGTATCTTGTTCATGAAGTATAAAAGAACATACAAATTGTTTTAAGATGACAGGTTGAAACAAGTTGCTAGCTAAGGTATCACTTCCTTCATTTTATCTGAATCTAATCATAATGAAGTTCAGCCATTATATAGGGGGAAATGTGTGGGAATGCATTAGATACTTGCAACTTGGTGGTCTTTGGACTGCCACTTAGACTGCAGTCCTGACCCTGCTTACCTGGGAGTAAGTCCCACAGAATACAGTAGGACCTACTTCTGAGTAAACATGGTTAGGATTCTGCTGTAACTCGACTTCATATTGACTGAAGATTTTGGTAAAGATTTTACTTTCATTTTTACTGCAGATTCATGTGTTATGGGACATTGTATCATTGCTGAAATAGGTCCTACATTTTTAAGGCTATGCTTGCACATTGTGGCTTTTACTGCAAAAGCATGGTTGTGACAAAAAGTCCCTCTTCCCTACTGCTGCGCTTACAAATGTGTGCACAAACATTTCCACTGCTCTATGAGACATCACCACAGCACATCTCAAGCAGGCACACAAAGATGGCCTAAGTCATTGGTTCCCAAACCATTTCCCCCATGGACCACTTGGAATTTGCTGAGTGGACCACTTAATAATTTTTCTGCCTGTTGTAGCAATTGTAATGAACTGTACTAGATGCTGTATATGGACCACAGTTTGGAAGCCTAACTGATTCTTTATTCTCCAGGAGTGAGGTGAATTTCTAGACCTTCTCCTGTGCTACTACATTAATTCGCATGAACTTTAGTTAAGTTGAGCTTACAGACCACCTATGCTTCAAAAATGAAACACTACCCTGAACTGGGACATCCTTGAGAATAATCTCAGCCATATATGCCAAAACTCTAGTTTCTTCACTTAACCTGCTGGTTATTTTAACTGACTTGCCCAATATATGTTACAAAGAACTGAAGCACATAAGCAGAAACGGCTTCCCCTGTTTTCTGTTTTCTTTTATTCTTCACCTGAATTATTTGTTCCTGTCGTGCTACCTTTTACATCACTCCCTCGTGGGCTACTGCTGTTAGTCTTTCCTTGCTTCTTGCTGTATTATTTGAATCATAGGCCTTCATGGGCTTAGTTGCCTGAGATTTTTAATGCAACTCATTGCAACTAAAAATAGCACAAATTTCATTTCTCTTGCTATTGTAGATTGCATATTTAAGCTTTTTTCGTGGGGGGGGGGGAAGAAAAGGATAGTCTTGGTTGAAATATACCTAAAATGGTTTGCTAAATCTCACTAAAGTTTTGAAACGTCTTGCCATTGTCCTGGTGTTTATGCCCCAGTTAATTATTAACATTAGGACATACTCCATCAGCATTGATATCAAAGCTGGGTGAAATGGGAAAGATATGTGAAAGTGCTTAATTGCAACTCGCAGTCATTTGTAACTGCTGCTTTGGAAATGAGTTTTACTTCAACCTAGTTGTAAAGAGGGTATGCAGGCACTGTTGGTGGTGCCTGCAAAGTGCTGGGCAAGGAAGCACTTTTGAAAGGGGCACCTAACAACCCCTGTGAGCAAAATAAATCACTTGACATCACTGTGACATCAAGCGAAGTCCCCAGTCCTGCTGTAAACCATTAAATTAGCTACCCTTCATGTGGTTTGTATGTTCCCATTAGACTACTCCTAATATTTACATGAGGGACCCAGGTGGCGCTGTGGGTTAAACCACAGAGTCTAGGGCTTGCTGATCAGAAGGTTGGCGGTTCGAATCCCTGCCACAGGGTGAGCTCCCGTTGCTCTGTCCCAGCTCCTGCCCACCTAGCAGTTCGAAAGCACATCAAAGTGCCAGTAGATAAATAGGGACCGTTCCAGCGGGGAAGGTAAACGGTGTTTCTGTGCGCTGCTCTGGTTCGGCAGAAGCGGCTTTGTCATTCTGGCCACATGACCCGGAAGCTGTCTGCGGACAAACGCTGGCTTCCTTGTAAGTTTGTAAATTTACAACTTACAAAGTTAAGATCACAGTAGAGTAGACTAAAACGAATTAATACTCACACAGACTTTCTAAACGTCTCCTACTCCCAGCAGAAACTTGTTCTGCAAAGGAGTTCCTGCTCCTAAATTACGGTATGTCTGAATGTGCCTTTGTAACTCTTAACTGTTGCAAGGTTGTCAGAAACAGAATCTCACAGGACAGTGCAATAGGAAAGAGAGGCTACTATGTACTTTTTCCTGGTACTCTAGGGTTTACTTGTGCAGCTCTTCTGATCATATCCATATGCAGCACTGCATCCTCCCTTGATTTCTGTAGTAGATGCTTCCCCACCCCCCAACTTTGTTTTCAGTGTGCTTTAAGCAAAAGCAACAGCATTATACTCGCGTCTAACATTCTAATTCCTGCTTGATTTTTCAGACTAAAGCGCTGCCATGAAGGGTGAAGCTTTACTTTCCCCCTGCTGGATCTGTAACTACGATTTGGGGCATGGCCATGGATCATGACACCACCCTTATATTCTAAAATGCCTTGAAGCCTCTTTATCTCTCCCTTGCATTCTGCTCTGTGGGAAGTGATGTTTTTTTCTGCAATGCTGACGCCTGCTCATTCTGGGACATTCAATGCAACTTTCATTGTCTACGAAAATATGTACGCAAATATCACCACCCCCTCCTTCTTGGTTCGTAGTGGCACAACGCAGCCTCTGAAATATCACTTGGGTGCCATGGTTATCACTGAGGTAACTGCTCTGACAACCAACACTACAACTGCCCATCCATTGCAATCAGACTCCAAGAGCTTAAGCCTGCCACTCCAGGTAATTCTTTCTGCCGCCATGATATTTATACTCCTCGTTTCTTTCCTTGGCAACCTTGTCGTCTGCCTAATGGTCTATCAGAAGACTGCAATGCGATCCGCTATTAACATTCTCCTAGCTAGCCTGGCTTTTGCAGACATGTTGCTTGCTGTTCTGAACATGCCTTTTGCTCTGATAACCGTCATCACAACCCAGTGGGTTTTTGGGAATATCTTCTGCAGAGTCTCGGCCATGTTTTTCTGGCTATTTGTCATCGAAGGGGTGGCCATTCTGCTTATCATTAGCATTGACAGGTTCCTTATAATAGTTCAGAGGCAGGATAGGCTGAATCCATACCGTGCAAAGTTCCTCATTGCTGTCTCATGGGCTGCAGCCTTCGTAGTTGCTTTCCCGCTTTCTATGGGAAACCCCAACCTGCTACCTTCCAGAGCACCTCAGTGTGTGTTTGGCTACACAACGAGCCCTGGCTACCGTGCCTATGTGATACTGGTGGTACTGATTTCATTTTTCATCCCGTTCTTGGTGATGTTGTATTCTTTTATGGGCATCCTCAACACTGTACGGCACAATGCAGTTCGCATCCACAGCCACCCAGATAGCATATGCCTCAGCCAAGCTAGCAAACTTGGTCTCATGAGCCTCCAGAGACCCTTTCAGATGAACATTGATATGAGCTTTAAAACTCGTGCCTTCACCACCATATTGATTTTGTTCATTGTCTTCATAATCTGCTTGGCGCCCTTCACCACCTACAGCCTTATTGCCACATTCAACAGCCACTTCGATCAGAAGCACAACTTCTTTGAGATAAGCGCTTGGCTCCTTTGGCTCTGCTACCTCAAGTCTGCCCTGAACCCGTTGATTTACTACTGGAGGATCAAGAAATTTCATGATGCATGCTTAGACTTGATGCCGAAGTACTTCAGGTTTTTGCCACAGCTACCTGGTCACACCAGAAGACGTATCCGGCCTAGCGCAGTATATGTGTGTGGGGAGCACCGGTCAGTTGTGTGAAACTTGCAGCAAAGGGACACTTGTTCTTTTTCTGATGTACGTCAGTTTTGGTGGACTGAAATACAGTGGCTTCTTTAGCTGCCATGTTTGTAACTTTAGTACGTATTCCAGCTACCATGTGCAATTTCAAGAGAGAGAGGTCATATTTGGACTTTGCTACTAGAGTATATGACTAAACAAAGATATTGGCTACAAACCCAAAAAGCTCCATGTGCACAAAGGAAGAATAATGCAGACAGAGATTTCTGTTTGCCACAGCAGCTTCCACTGCTGCAGTTTAGGTTCCTCCTTCAGCAGATACAAAAGCAGCAACAAAAACATCAAAGAAAACTCCTGCTATGTGCAGTTTTCCCCCTTGCACACATGTGTAGCTTTCTGTGGATTGTGGCCACTACCTACAGCTTTCTGCAATGGAGAGGAAAACTTATTTGAATTATTTCTCAAGCTTGATGCTCATGACTGCAGGTCCACTTAATTGTAGATGTTTTTAATGCTGCTATTTTATGGTACATTGGGCTGAATACTTACTTTAAAAATAAATAAATAAATGATGTTACTGTTTTATGCCAACATAGGCCACATATCCGCTATACATTTAGAGCAGTATCATACCACTTTAATCAATCATAGCTTCCTCCAAATAATCCCGGGAACTGTAGTTTATTAGGAGTGCTGAGAGTTGTTAAGAGGTCCCTGTTCCTTTCACAGAGTTACAATTCCCACAGCTCCCAGGGAAGAGGGATTGGTTGTTAAACCACTCTGGGAATTGTATCTCTGTGAGGGAAATAGGGATCTCCTAACAACTCAGAGCACCCCCAGGATATAACAACTCAGAGCACCCCCAGGATATAATCCCCAGGATTCATTGAAGGAAGCTATGGCTCTTTAAAGTGGTTTGATACTGCATTAAATGTATAGTGCAGATGGGACCATAGCAGAGCCGAAAGGTCTCTATTTAATTTAACATTTCCAAGAGTTGTAGTGATATTCAAAATAGATTCTACATATCTTTGTGCACTTTAAAAAGAACTGTATAGGGGTGTTTTGTTTTTGTGTGTTTTGTTTCTTCCCGTAAGGGTTTAGTTTTTTTATCCAACTTTTGTAGAGTTTTAGTAAACAATCTTTTAACAAACATTGTTTTCAGAAGGATAGATCTGCAAACACTGAGTTTATGTGAATCTCAAAAGCTCAGTCCATGTTGCTCTAAGTGAGGCTATACATAAACACATTCATTGCAGTCCAGCAGAAGTTAAACATGCTTAGGTCTCATTGAAACAATAACATTAAAATCCATGAATTTTAGTTGCTTAAGCACATGGGATTTCCTTTGGGGTCCTATTGATTTCAATGGGATATAAGCATATTTTACATTTCTATGAATTTTACCTGTTCTGTGTCATAGGCTGAGCCCTGACCAAGAACAATTGATGCTGTGTTGCATTTTTTAAAGTATACAAATTTCAGGATCCAAAGACCTGCTTTATGTATATACCCTTGACATTCCCAATGGAAACTCCCATTATTCCTTTGGAATGCCGAGCTGCTAAATCCATGTCACAAACTGTTTCTGAAACTGCCCTTAGTTTCAAGAGAGATTTGTCACCTGGAATAGCGGTACAGTTGCTTGAGAAACAGAACAACTCTCCTTTGTGCCTGTGGAACTAGTTGTATGGTCTTTTGGATCAAAAAGGAAACAAACAATACTAACTTTTATTCATAAAGTGACCAGACCTCCAACAGGTATAAATAAAAAAACCTGTTAATATATTGGAGTTATTATTAATGCACTGATTTCTTCTGTATGAGAGCTTTTTGGAGGAGGGAATTTTTTTTAAAAGCTTTAGATAGTGAGAGTAAGCAGGGGTTTCATACTTCCACAGGCATTAATAAGTTACTTGCATTATCAACCAGATTTAATTCTTCTCCCTCTTTCTTCAGTCAAGCCATTTTGTAGGGTTGCATCAGTTACCAGCTTAACTTGACTTCATGTTAGCCCTATAAACATCAGTTCCTATTTGAGAAAATATGAAAAAAGTGTGGGAAATTATGTTAGGAATTACTCGAGAATACTTGCGTGCAATCTGTTAAATGAACTTAAGGATGCCAATATATTAAATCTTATCATCAGTTCTACTGTAGTTTACAAGAGGGCTAGATATGTATTTGCTGGGGTTCTTTTTAACCCAATTGAATTCTTCAGTGGCAGCAAATGACATAACTGAAAACCACTACTTGGTCAAATAGGGAGAAGCAATGCTGTTCCTCTGAAAATTAAGTGTGTGTGTATATATATATATATATATATATATATATATATATATATATATATATAAAGTTGTGTTATGGAAGAACATTTCATAGACTGAGGTGTGTTTGCTGTTGATGCTACTTTACCTAACTTAATTTTACTGCAGGGAGAATTCATTGCCTCCCATTAAATCTATTACTAAATGTTACAACTCTCTAACAAAGGAACTCGTCAATGCTGTCAGTAACCAGTGCCATTGTTCTGTCTTCCAAAGGAAAGCAACACGACCCTCCTTTATGTGGTAACTGAAAGGGACCCTCACCTTAAAAGGGGCAGCAAGGATGTGCTACTGATCCTGCTTCTTAATATCTACAAGTTAACCTTGGATATCTGAGCTGGGCAAGCTCTACAACATGTAGACATCTAGGCCTAAAAGCTTCCAAAGAAGCTGGAAACCTATTCACACAGAACTAAACACACAGGCTTCCCTTACTTGGATATCCATGCTTCGTGCAGAGAACCACATACTGTGGGAGTCCTGTAATTGGCCATCTTCATGTGCTTAACATTTGAATGGGGGCTATCAATGCAATAAAATATAAAGCTCCAAAATAGGGAGGGGAGAGAGAGCAGAATTTGTAGGACATTTGTTTTTCTGTATTTCTGGAGAGCAAAATGTTCTAGAAGTTATAGCAGCAAGTTGTATGCTGGAAAACAATCTTCCTCTTAGTAATTCATTCATTTATTTTTTAGAGTTATCAGAATATATACTCTTTACAGTGCCTGAGGGATCAGGTCTTGCACCTCCCTATGTAATGCAACCATGTGCATTGTATTACCTACAGAGACAAACACTGGCCTCACTTTTCTATCTTATTTTCTTTATGGGTGCAGGTTAGAGTAACACAGCTAGCATATCTTCATACATCGTGAGACAGTTTGGGCATCTTGTCCTTTAAAATTGTGGAGTGGTTCTTACATTAAATGGCAGTGTAAGGTATACTCTGGTGTAAATTGGTACTTCTGTTCCTGTGACTGGAAAAGTAAAAGTAGAATGGATTTAAATTTGACCAAATAACACATACCAAGCTTCACTAATTGACTACAGTGCACAAAAAAATGCTGAAAGGTTTAGACCTTGACATGCGCAGGGTATATTTCTCCTTAAAACTTTTGCATTCAGAAAATAGCTTTCCTATGACGATAAGGGTTTCCTTTGTATACAGGGTGATTCTGTAAACAACAAGCATTCTTGAAGCACGAGTCTGTTGTGTTGACTTGGAAGCAGGCCTCACAACATTCAATGGGTCTTGCTCCCAGTTTATGTGCCTAGGATTGCAGATGCTGTCTTCAGCCAGCATGTCTTGCTCATTCGGTGGAGAGGGTATGGCTATGCTTGTGCTGTACAACTGTGAATTTACTTGCAACAGAATTTCGTATCTGATGCAGTATAAGACAGCCTGACTTTTTTTAGTGGCTTGGAAGTAAAGGGGGGAAAAAGCCCTGTTTCAACAAAAAGGTTGGAAGCAAGAGGTGACTAAACAAAATGTCTCTCCCTCATCCCCCCCCCCTCACCTGCTCCTGTGTTCTTTGTTCTCTGGATTTTTTTAATTGTGCTGCACTTGGAATTGGTAAATATTAAAAAGTTCTTTGTATGCTAGGAAAGCTATTAACATGATACTGTGTGTTAAAGGGAAACGTGAGCATGTGTGATTTTAAAATGTGATATTGTGATATAGCACCATTGGCTCTGTTGCTTTTCACATGCTGTTTTAGAACAGTGCCTTGTTATTTTGGGATGAATTTCTATATCCTCTTACACTTGAGAAGCTTTCACTCCTACTGGTAATCAGCTGCACACATGCATACATTTACACTTCTCTAAAGTTTACACCCGTGTTTACAGAAGTCATTTTGTATGCATTTCAGAAGGCAACAGTGAAGTAGAGATTCCACCCCCCCCCCCCAAAAAATATGATGTAAATCATGCCATTAATAAATTCTGGATAAGAACTTTAACCATTTGTTTATTTTTCAAATACATATTTGCTTGAAGTTCCTCCTTTTTATAATGGGGAAACAAAAAAGGGAGGAGATTGCAGTAGGAAGATCAAACTGAATGTGATTTTTAAATATATATATTTATAGTTATCTAAACTACTTGTCAAAACTGTCATGGTTGTACAAACCTGTTGCTAAAGGGGGGTTTCACTGCAAATTATTGAGGGACATTGTACATGCCTTGAGGGGATTTACTACTTTGTGTAACCTATTTTGTTTGTACAGAGAATAACAGTGGTGTTTCTCCTCCCCTTCTGTTCGGTATTTTTATATATTTTTTAAAATGAATTTATGCATAAGTAGCTGCCCGAGTTTGATATTCTTTCATATATTTACCACCTACAGTTCATGAAACACTGTCCTCAAAGAAAGATGTATTAGTTTATTTTTGCTATATGGCAGCTAAGCCAATATTATGCACTTGTTGCAGATGAAAAAGCTATGAATTTCTAAAATCTGTTACTTTTTAGAATTGATATTGGTTGTCAATGAAATGAAATGAAATGGTTTGACTTTCCTTTCCTTTTTCTTCTTCTTCTTCACAAAGCCAGTATGGATAGGGACACCTCAGATGTAGAGTTCTAAACTAAAGGTGAAGCATGTATGGTGTACATATATTTTCCATGGAAATAACAGGAAAACAAAGGGGGGAAATGAACCTTGTCTAGCAGTCCAGAAGGAGCCTGCTAATGTTAACCAATCATGTCTATTCTTGAAATTCTGACCTATTAAAAATGTTTTCATAACAATTCAGTTTTTGTGTTTTTTTTTATAGAAAAATCAGAGGCATAGTTTTAGAGCCTTTTGAAGACTGGTGTCTAATATAAGCATTACTGACCTTTCATATTTCAAATATAGCAGTAAAATACTTCACAAAGGATTGCAATGTGTCAGGTGGGTTGAAAAGATAAGTGGCAGTATGCATAAAAATTATCAAAAAAGGGGAAACAAAAATGCATATTTTTTAAAAAAGTTTCCAAATCCAGGTGCTCTTTTTTCATATAGATTTCCTGTTCAAGTCCCCTAGAGAATCTTTTTGCCACACAGTGGAGTTGTCCTAGGTGCTGAAAAGAATGGGCAGTTCCAGGTGGGAAAATCTTAAATAATAATAATAATAATAATTATTATTATTATTATTATTATTATTATTATTATTATTATTATTATTTTTTATACCCCACCCATCTGGCTGGCTTAAATAAACAGGAAGCTTCCTTACATCAGATCACACTATTGTTATATCAAGCTCTAGCTGAGTTTTGCCTATGGGCAGAAGTTCACCAGGATGTCAGGCAAAGGTTTTTCCCATTACCACCTCCTTTTACCTGGAGATACTGAGGACTGAACCTGGGATCTTTACAGAGCATCTCAGTTGATGCAGTAGCATGAAAGGAAATGATTTATAAATCAGGACAAACATTTTTATAAGTGGTCTCAGCAGTGCTGCTTATAACCATTGTAGAAAAGGGCGCAGGATTCCTCCTTAAAGGAGATAATTGATTGTGCATTAACCAGAAGACTTAACAGGACTTTGTATCTTTCATCATGGTCACAGCGTTTCACTAATAATTCCAAGTGGCTCCATGTCCACAGTCTCTGGAAGATTTTAGAGTGCATGAGCTTGCCATTCAGCTAGCTGTAGCTGAGTAATTAAAAATTGTTCAAAGTAAACAGAATGGGTGCCAGAGGCATTTGTATCATGTTGTATGATTCATTTTTTTTACACAAAACAATGACCTTTATGACTCACTCAACTTTCTGTTTGTGCTACTTTCTTTTCCTGAATATCAGAAAAGGTAAAAGCTATTCTGTAATGTGAGGTAGCCAAGATTCTGCTGTATTAGGCCAGAGGTCCATCTAGTGCAGCATCCGATTCTCACAGTGGCCAACCAGATGCCTATGAGAAGCCTACTAGCAGGGGATAAGTACAGCTGCACTCTCCACTTGCGATTTCTAGCAACTGGCATTTGTAGGCATACAATGTCTCGTACTGGAGGCAACACACAGCCATTGATAGCCTTATCCTCCAGGGATGCATGTAAACCCCTTCCAAGTTTCTGGTTATCACTACCGGTATATCTTATAGTGAATTCTATAGTCTAAATAAATACTGCATGAAGAATCACTTCCTTTTGTTGTGAATCTCCCACTGTTTAGCTTTGTTGGATAACCTTGGGTTCTAGTATTATAAAAGAGACAAAGACGGAACCTCTCTTTATCCACTTTCCCCATAATTTTAGCATGTTTCCCTTTCCTTTCCTTTTTCCTAAGCTTAGAAGTCCCAAGTGTTGCAACTTCTCCTCATGGGAGAGTTGTTCTAGTGCCCTTTTATCATTTTGGTTGCCCGTTTACAGCTTACAAATATCCTTTGTGAGATACGGCAACCCGAATTGTACGCAATATTCAAAGTGTGGTCACACAAAACTTTTGTGTAAGTTATTATATTCACAGTTTGAAAATGGACCCTTTCCTAATGATCCATATTATGGAATCACCTTTTTCACAACTGCTGCAAACTAGATTGACGTCTTCATTGAACTATCAGCAGTGCTTAGTCACTGCCAATTCAGAGGCCATTAGTGAAATCCAGTGTATTAGGGATTTTTGTTCCAAAGTACATCACTTTGCATTTGCTTGCACTGAATCACATATTAAATGTTTTTAGCAAACTTGGTCATGTCACTGCTATATAAAACATGAACCTAGTAAACCCCCTCCATTTTTAAGTTACAGGTGAGTAGCCGTGTTGGTCTGCCATAGTCAAAACAAAATCGAAAATTCTTTCTAGTAGCACCTTAGAGACCAACTGAGTTTGTTCCTGCACACGAAAGCTCATACCAGGAACAAACTCAGTTGGTCTCTAAGGTGCTACTAGAAAGAATTTTCGATTTCCTCCATTTTTAAGTAAGTGGGGTGTATCTCAATTTTTCCATGGTTGTTAGTTCTGTCTCATTTCATGCTTAACTAATTTCCTCGATTACTGTTGCTCCACCTCTTTACCAGATTACTCTTTCTTTTTAATCATTTGAAAACCATGTGGTTAACTTCCACAGTTTACTGATTTGTGCAGCTTATTTCTCACTGCATATTTTAGGTTTGCTTGGCACATTTTAGTGACATAACATTACAAACAGAGGAAGTTATAGTCAATTTCCTCCTAATGTGGAGCTGAAGACCTTTCTTGTTGCTGTTGCTCATGGGAGGTTGATTCTACACTGATCCTAATAAGCACTCTCTGAGGAATTCATTATTTTGAAACCCATGCCTAATAAGAGATGTTTTGTGCTTTTGAAGTTCAAACTAATTTCCACGAAGGCCGCCATCACTAAGCAACACATTCTGTTTGGTGCCTCTTGAGGGCAAAGGCTACAGTGCCTATATGATGTGAATCATAGTTAAAGAGACCATTAAGTGGCACTAGGGCTGTTCTAGTAAGGGAGGATAAATCATCCTACAGTGCTCTAAAACAACTACAAATGATAAGAATACCAGTGAAAATGTCACTTAAAAAATAAATAATCAGTCTTATTATTGTCTGGGAAATTGCCATTGGTTGAGTTATTGTGATGTCATGGGAATGTTCTGCTAAATGGGGAAAACTAGTCAACAAATTATTACAATAGATTACTATTATCTATTGACTTTATAGCACATATTTTCTCCCCAAGGAGCCCAAGGTGGTCATCAGATACACAGTTTAAAAACAAGAACAAAACAAAAACATTATAAAACAGTTAAATCATTATAAAAACAATTACAACTTAAAACATTTAAAACATCTGAAAGCAGTTACAGTTAAAAAACCTTTCTTCCAATGACAACAAGGCCTCACCTGCCTATCATAGGGTTGGTATTGGGGAAGGCATATACCTTCAGTATACCTAAAGGTGCATCTCCACCCCCGCCATTCAGCTCCGAGGGCCTTCTGGCAGTTCCCTCAATGTGAGAAGTGAGGTTACAGGGAACCAGGCAGAGGGGCTTCGTGGTAGTGCCGCCCACCCTGTGGAACACCCTCCCATCAGATGTCTAGGAGATACAGAACTATCTGACTTTTAGAAGACATCTGAAGGCAGCCCTGTTTAGGGAAGTTTTTAATGTTTGATGTTTATCATGTTTTTAATACAGGTATTCTGTTGTGAGCCACCCAGAGTGGCTGGGGAAACCCAGCCATATGGGCGGGGTATAAATAATTGTTGTTGTTGTTGTTGTTGTTGTTGTTGTTGCTATGTACTTGGGTTCCAAGCCACTGCAGTGCTTTCAGGAAATGTGTCACATGGCCCCATCAGGTTGCCCCAGTTGCCATCCTAGCAGTCCCATTCTGCACTAACTGCAGCCTCCAGACCTCTTTCAAGGACACCCCGATGTAGAACACATTACAGTAGTACAATCTGGAGGTCACTAGAGCATAGACAGCTGAGGCCAGGCTATCCCTGCCAGGAATGGCTACAGCTGACTAACTAGCCTATGCTGGGCATAAGCACTCCTAGCCAGTGACAGGTTGGAATCCAGAGGTTTACTATAATTAAAATTGCAATAACAACATGAAACCGCACTATCAAACAAAATGCAATGCAATGCAAATTTCACAAAACGACAAGGAACAAGTAGCCTTTGGAATATAAGTAAGCCAAATAGGAAGGTAGGTTGTACTTGAGCAGAAACTTCTAAATCAGAAGAACCTGGGGAGACAAGGAGGTCATGGAGCAAGTGAAAGGGAAAGCACTAATAAGCAGATAGCCGAGAAGAACTAACTTGATGGGAGGTGCAGTGGAAGTGACAAAGGGTTAGAGAGACTTCACATAGGATCAATGAATGAGAGTACTTGTTGAGAAGAACAGGAGAGGAGTCTAATTTCCAGAATGTAATTGGCAGATTGACATTGAAACATTTTCATTGTTAATCTACAATGCACAGAACCCAACAATGGTGCAATGGGTCTTCTTGCTTTTCTCCCATCTAGTCCAGCATCCTGTTCTGGCCAGCCACATGTCTGTGGGAAAGCAGATTTTGTGGGTACATCGGGCCTGCAGAGGGGGGAAAGGAAGATGAATCAAAGTCATATCTATCTGCACATGACAGCACAGGATACAACCCAATATCTTTATTTTTAAAATAATCTTGATTGGTAAGGTAATCTTCAAGTAGATTATTAGGTCTTTTTCTGGCACATGAAAGGTTCCCTTTCAACTCAGCAAATCAACCATGGAGAAAAATGCTGCTAAAATCTGTTGACTGGATGAATGAACCTTCTGCAATCAGCCATTGCACATAAGGACACTAAATATAGTCTATGCTAAAGAACACCCTGAGTTTGAAATATTTTGAAATCTGGAGTTATTTGTACCCAGTACTGTGCTAAATAAAGTGAAAGCACTGCTGACAAATCTCAGCGAAGTATTATTTATATCTAGCTGATTCCAACAGAGTGCCAGAAAAGATGAATATCTAGGTGACCTTTTGGAAAATATAACAAGCTGTCATCAAACCTGGCACTAATTGACAGTCTCAACAGGCGGATTTATCTGAGCTGAACACTCAGCAACTCAGCTAGCTCTAGAGCACAAGTTAAAACAAAGGTGCTGATGTGGTGACTGCAAGGACTTTGACTGGCTTTACATCTACTGCCTCCTCCAGGTGTTCTGTGCCAGTTTTGAAAGTAAGTCAAAACTTAACATTCCCACAGAAGACCTGGTTGCACTGCCAGAACTACAGAGGAAACACAATTAACTCTTCAGGAAAATGGGAACATGCCTAACAGAAAAGTTGGCTAAGCTTAAACAACTCAGATTTTAATGGATGTGATAGCTCAATCTTAGAAGTCATCATTTTCTGTGCCAGGTCGAACAGCGGCATGCTCTACTCTAGCAAAGGCAAGAGCCCACACTGACAAATGTCGTTTGAGAAGTCATTTGCCAATTCTCTTAAGGCAAGTGGGGGAATTTGTGCTTGATTTTCCTGAATATATGCTTACTGATAGTCAACAAGATACTAGAGCCATGTAGTTAAGGGATGAGGAACCTGTGGTTCTTTAGATGTTGTCTGGCTCCAGCTCCCTTCATCCCTTACCATTGGCCTTGGTGGCTGGGATTGCTGGGCACTAAAATCCAACAGCATCAGAAAGACAGATAGTCTCAATTCCTGGTGTACAATGATCCAGGATGTCGTCAGACAGTCTCTGCTTGTGTCTGTAGCTTAGTGCTCTGACGAGTCACAATTAGTCCTATTTAACAGGCAGAAGGCTTTGTCCAGATTCATACCTCTCTTCCAGCGTTCACTACAGAGCACTCACAACCTTCTAAACTTCCCTTACCTATTCCCATCCACTTCCTTCTTGCTAATAGTTCACAACACCAGGGTTACTTTCTCCTGGGGTTTATAGCTTTTCACTTCCAATGCTGCCAGATATGAGAATCAAAGTGCTTTGTGGGAAGTAAAATGCACCAAGCAAAACATACAAACTGGAGATTAGAGTCAGCACTTCTGAAGGCATGCCCTGTCTTCACTGCAGAAGCAGATAAAGGACATTTATCTTTCCTGGCAGCCGCTTGTGCCTATTTAATTAGGATCCCAACCAGTGCAAAGTGGGAAACATTTGACAACCTGATTGCAGCATAATGATAGCTGCCCACTTCTCCTTGCATCCAGTTGCAAGAAGCATAAGAACCTGTACAATAGCACTTGTCATCTATATTTCATTTTCTTTAACATATTTTGTATATTGCTTATTTATTTGATTGTAAATAAAACCTCTAAGCGGTTTACAAAAGATAGATAATGTGTATTAAAATAGTTGATAAAGGCCAAGGCTAAAACAAGTTGCGTTTTTATTAAAAAAATCAAAATAGAAATAAAACCAACAGTTTAAAATATACATTAAAACATGTCAGCTTTACATGCCTGGGTAAACAAAAGCATATACCGTTACCTAAAAATAAACTAAATCCTGCTGCTTCCTTTTGCCTTATTGAAACAAAGCCTTCTAATATACATGTTCAGACGTGGAAATTTTTTAACAAGCATTTCAGTTAGGGTCGTATTACGTAATACACATACCTAATTGCTTTTGTTTAAAACAGCTGTACTGCCTTTCCTGGTGACATTCAATATTTATGAAACTTATATAATTGCCTATAGATTCACATATTCACAAAGATGTTTTTCACACACATAACCCAACTGCCTTATTTTAGGGTTGCTGTTTTCCCCCAAATTTTCAAGACATGCAAACTCCCATTTGAACCTTGGTGAGTATAGCTCACTTCTGAATGTGAATATCTGTAATATTTTAAATCTACTTTGGAGTTAGTTGTTCTGCCACCGGCAACCATTTTGCCCTGTTTGATGGAAGTTGGAAGGAGCCTTTGTAGGTTACCTAGCAACTCTGGGATGTGCTTGCCAACCTGGTCGACCACAGTATATTTTCCCTGTCTTGTTAACTGATGACTGGGGAAATGACCAGGGATGAAACAAGATGCTGGTAATGGCTCAACTGGGGACCTATCAGTAGTAGAATTACCTGACCATCTGTTTACATGGTATATTCCTCTCAACAATTGCACTTGTAGTGGCGTGCCATGTATTTACTGAGTGAGCCAGCAAAAATAAAAACCTGGGAAGGGAAAGGGAAAGGGGAAAAAAGTAGACTGGATAGCTGACAATTGTGTAGGCAGAAATATTTAAAACAGATGGTAAATTAAATATGTTAATTTCTGATTTCCTGCCCCATGGTAAATATTTGAAATCATAAAGTGATATTTTTTAAAAGTTCAAATGAAAAACAAATGTGTTTGTGTCTGGCAAAAAATGGTGTCATGGTTGAACTCTCAGAATCTTATTCTGGCGTTACTGAAATCCACAATAAAATTCTGACTATGGTTGGGAGGGCAAGAGATTATTTGACACATATCTACAGAATTTGCTTTTGTAATAGGAGAGGCAACTGTGAAATATATAAAAGGTTGATTGCTAAACTCAGTCAGCATCTTTTCCTTTCTGCCTTCCTGAGCTGGACTGCTGACTTTTAGAATATAAAAGCCAAAAGTTACATGGACAGTGTGCCTTCTGATATGTGTATTAAACTTGCTTCAGGGCATATCTACATGGTCTGTGTAAACACTCCTACTTGCTCTGCATCTAGTGCGTTCCCACTGCTGGTTTGGGAAGCGGTATACACATGACATTAGCCACAATTCATACCTATCTTGTACCCACCCTGTTGTTTCTTATGAAAGACTGCATTTTGATGTGTTTTCCCCAGACTAGCTTCGATCTGAATTGATAAAATGAACCTGCATTTTAAGCTGGCAACATGCACACAGCCATAGGGTTCTTGTATGGAAACACTATCAAATACACATCCATTTCCCCCAGCCCGAATCTTGCCAGGTCTTTAGACTGGTTTGATTGTCTAGCTATCTGTGCTGCAGCTGGGTTTTTTTAAAAATTCTTTAGCAGTGCAAAATGCTTGTTACTGTGCAGTTCCTCCTATGTAAGGCATGGGAGCAAAGAACCATGTTAGAGCAGCAGGCAAAAGCCCTGGCTTATGAGGAATAGTTCAGCATATTACAGAGTGCTCAGGACATCAGCAGCACATTCTGTGCAAGTCTGGCATGAAAGGGACAATAAAACATTACTGACAGACAGTTCATCCACAATCTGCAGTACATGTCCAGAAGGGGCTAAATGTGACAAAAAGATTTCATGTTTAATGATGTCCCCACCGCTCCCTGTTTATGAAGTCACTGTTAGGAGAGGTCATCAAGAGGTTTGAAAAATAGTGTTATCAATACAGTGTTACCTCAGGTTAAGTACTTAATTAGTTCCAGAAGTCCGTTCTTAACTTGAAGCATTCTTAACCTGAAGTACACTTTCCCATTGAAAGTAATGGAAAAGTGGATTGATCCGTTCCAGACGATGAAAAATACCCCCTAAAACAGCAATTTAACACAAATTTTACTGTCTAACGAGACCATTGATCCATAAAATGAAGGCAATAATCAATGCACTGTACTATAAAATAAATAAAACAGTATTGTAGGTGAAAAAACCAGAACATCCCCCCCCTTACATTCACTGATGATAGGCATTGTTTGGATGGGGGGCTTTTTATCAACCAGTAGCTGAACTGGGCTCCACATAATCCCCAAAACAATGGCAGAAGGCAGAGTCCCTCAGAAGTCCCCCAAACGAAGGAGCAAAGCAGAGACAAAGGCACAGGGCAGACTTACATAAACAAATCCCAAAATCGCTTGCAGAATCCCAAAATTTTCCACTTCCCCCTTCCCACAGGGTAGGTGGGCTTACCTGGCTAGATGCCACCCATCTTGCTACAGCTGGGGAGGGGGCAAGGGTTGGTAAAGGGCTTTTTGGCCCAGGCTCATCTTTGTTTTCTTAACAGCTTCACTGCTCTTGGTCTTTGTTAGGTAAGTGTTCCTTACCTAACTTTGGGGCTGGGATGCGACATGCTGGGCATCCTGCAGATGTTGGGGCCTGGCTCCAGGCATTCGTGGAGGCCTCCAAGAGCTCCCACTGCTGGAGCGCAGTTGCGGAGCCTCCATAGGCCCTGTGGATGTCCGGCAGTGGCAAGGCCTCCGAGAGCTTGGAACACTCACTTCCGGGTTAAAAACATTCATAACCCGAAAAAACGTAACTCGAGGTGTTCATAACCAGAGGTACCACTGTATGCACATGAAACACTATTTCTTCCTGAAGCAGAAGAGGTTGTATGGGTACTGGACCATTGCTTAGTTGGATGTCAGCCAATAAAGTGAAGATGAATCCTGCTAAGACGGAAAGGCTGTGCATTGGTGGTTCTTGAGCCTGAGAATTAGGTAGATGGCCTGTCTTGGATGGTATTGCACCTCCCTTGAAATAGCAGGCTTGTTGTTTGGGAGAGCTACTGGAGCCATCTTTGTCACTGGAAGTTCAAGTGGCTTCACCGGAAAGTAGTGTCTATGGCTGTTTTTGGATGGAGAAAGCCTTGCCCAAGTGATCCATGGTAACATCCTGATTGGATAACTGTAACATGCTCTACGTGGGGTCCTCTTGAAGACATAGCTTGTCCATAACACTGGGGCCATATACCAGTGGGTGGATCAATGAATCATACCTTTGTACAGTGGGTGAGTTTCTACACACATGTCTCTGAGAGGCACCACATCTAGCTGAGAGGCACCACGTTCAAGGACCACATTCCAAACTCAAGGAGGCTGCAAAGCAGGTCTTGTTAGGGGTGTGGCCTGAAGAGAGAGGGTGTGGCTATAGAGGGGGCATGGCCTAGGGATAGTTCCAAGGGCCAGACAAGAAAGGCCTGAGTCTTGACCCCCCAGGCCTGAGATTCCACACAACTGCTGCAAATGATGGGTATCTGCTCTTACCCTGGGATCTGTATGATGAATAGCAGGTTTTTAAATTGAACCAACAGCATAAATATATACTGTCTTCCATTGAAGCACTCTCTAAAGTGGTGGTTCTTATATTGTGGGCTAGGGACCATTGGTGCTACAGTTCATCTTCTGGTCATACTTACGTCAGCAGCAGTAGATCCATGAATGTGCAGTGCATGAGCACACATGAGAGTGGGAGGTGGTTAGAGAGAGAAAGAGACAAGAGTGGTGCTACAGTATACAAAACTGGAGGGGAGGAAAGGAAAATGAGGAAACTGAGGACATTTGGAGTGACCATCTGAGCATGAGAGAAGTAAGAAAAAGAATGGGAAGGAAGGAACTCAAAGGAACAACTGGACCGAGGGAAGTGTTGAAGGCTGCTTCTTCTAGCCCCTCTGATTTATATACACACACAATTTTATTATTCCTTCTACCTCCTTTGTTAGGAATCCTTCCTTCACTCTTTTGAGGAGAAAGGGCCAGAGAAGAATTCTAAGCAAATCAGAAATAGAGATGAAAGATTAATATTTTTAAAAGTAATAGCAATAACTGGGAATAAAGATGAATGGATATGAGATAAAAACTGTTACAGGAAGAAGGAGAGAATGCAAAGTGACCAGGAAGGAGGGATGAAAGAAACTGGCAGTTTGCAGGAAAATGGGGTCCAAGCTGTATGAAAGGAGAAGGGAAGAAGAAATGAGAGGATTAAAAGTATTTTCCATGTAAAGCAATGGAATGCCAATCTGGTGCCCTCCAGATGCTGGCTGGAATTAAGTGGAGTTGTAGACCAAAACATCTGGATAAGAACGAAGTCCCAGCAGAGGACGTCAGGACCGGGGGCAAGATGGCGAGGTGGGAACAGGAATGCGAGTCCAGAAACCAGGGGTCCGAGGGCCAGGAAGCAGAAAGTCACAAAGTCAAAGGTCTGGGGGTCGAGCAGCAAGGAGTCACGAAGCCGAGGGTCGAGAATCAGGAAGCAGGAGGCAGGAATCAGGAGGCCAGATGCAGCAAGGCAGGAAGCGTGTTGCTATGGCAAAGAGCCGAAGGGAAATGCTCTTGCCACCAGGTGCAGTGAGTTACCAAGCGGCCTCACCTGTGCGGCCGTGCCTTGCCTCTCCAGAACAAACTTAGGAAGCCCCCAGTCCTGCAAAGCCCTGCTGGTCATGGGGCCTGGCTCCTGGCTCCTGCACGCACTCCTGACACCAGCAAATACCATGTGAAGACTGAGTCACAATAATTGCAGAGCCAATGCCTGTAACTTAGTTTCAGGAAAACCGAACGATGAAATTCCCTGCCACAAGGAAATTGTAGTGCAAAGAATCCAGAAATTTCCACAGTGGAATTAGATTTTTTAAAAAGAAAATGGTGTCAGTAATATGATATGTGATGTGCCAGTTTCTGGCCCAGAGAACCAGTGGTTTACTTTCTCATAAAGAATACCTGTGCTTTCTCATAGTATGACATTTCAAAGGGTCAGAAACCCCATCTCATTTTAGAGCTGAGGAACCAAACCCCACTGAATCCAGCAATTGACAAGTCTCCCTTCTTGTCTTCTTTGTGAGCTTTCCAGACCACAGTGTACCCAAAGCAGACAGCAGGTAAAAGGGAGGCACTGAACAACTTAATAGGGCTAGATGACTCATGCAACATTGCTACACCACTTGCTGCAGGAGGGAGAGGAAGCTATCAAAGAGAGAGCAGGTATTGTGCAAATTGTTTGTGGTAATTGATAGCATACTGTAGCTTTGTAGGAGACTTTCTTTGAACCCGAGGCCTTTTAAGGGATGCTTTGCATTGTACTTAAATTAACCAGTTCAACCAACCTGCGCGGGACTTGCAGATCAAATCCAGCACTTCATACTGAAGAAACAACAACAGCAACAGGCTAGGATTCTTGTTTGTAATTGAAAGTCCTGAACACCTTTACTTATGAAAGAAGGCCCATTGATTTCAATACAGTGATGTGCTTAGGATCATGGCCCAAGAACAGCTAACCTTTTCACCAGCCAAGCTTGCCAGTGACAAACACTACAGAATTGTTAGCGTTACATGAATATACAGCTTCCACCTGCTGAGGAGAAAATTGTTGCTAAGACTTTAATTACATACTTAGCTTTTATTTGTACAGTTCTCCCACTCAGTTTTCAGGCATGTAAGCATCATTTTCCTTATGACATTTGGAATCTCTTGATATCTACTTAGTGGCTATATGAATATCAGACTTTCAGGATCTTAAAATTTGTTAAAGCCAATTTTAAACCAGTATGAGCTTTTTTAAAACACCACCACCACCACCAAATTACCTGTATTTGTTCTTTGATATGCTTTTGAAATCTTTGGTACGTTCTCATTATTTTGTATTGATTTATATCCTACTTCTATTGCACTGTATTTTAATGCATTTTTTTAAAAAAGATAAAAGAAAAAGTTGCATAGAAGGGCCTAAAAAAACCAGGCTATACCATCTTGGACAGAGGACCTTCTTACTTATTAAACTATAATTATTAAAGTTTGCACTAAAAAAATATTGTGTTTGTACATTATTTGCAGAATTGACCTTGAAGACTGCATCAGACCATTGGCTAAGCCTTAAAACGACTGCTCTGGATTTCTACGTTACAATATTTCATCCGCTGAATCCCCATGATGCATTCTGGCTCATACAGCTTGGCAACAAGGAACTCATTTTGTTGCTTAGCCATTTGATCATTGTCTCTACCCTCCTCATGATTAGCCCATTCAGTGACCAATGGGAGCTGTCCTCTTGCTGTCATTGTCCACTCCAGCCAAGCTAGGGAACAAAGACATTTGGTTCTGGCTCCTCAGGACCAATACACATTTCCCAGTCTCTTCCAGCTCTGGCTAGGTTATGGTATCTAGACACGATGAAGGCTTAGTTGCATATGACACATCCATGCGGCTCTGCTTATGATTTTCCAGAAGACTTTCCCTGGTCTAGTCCCTCACACAGCTCAGCATCTTTACAAAGATTTCCCAAGGCACAGTTATGAAACCATTATGAAAGTAGAACAGCCTGATTTGTACCACGCTTCTGGTTGCTGTAGCAATCTAGGTGCAGGTTAGTGTCATGATGATGCACAAAGTGACGTGCCTGAAGAGAAAAAAAAGCAAAGTCTAACATCCACTACTTGCATAGTACTCACCAGCAAAATTACAAGGGGAAATGGACACAGGCCACATCTGTGCTAAACCACAAGTCCTGATTTATCAAGCCAGGATATGCAGAATCTGTGTGCAGGTGCATGGAGTGCCTTTGCAGCCGTTTTGGTCTCCCCTTTGTGCACGTGACTGAGCAAACACAGCTCCCCATGTGTGAACCCAGAAACTGCAACTAATGGCTTTCAAACATGCTAACTTTGGACCATGGATCAATATCCTTGGTTTGTTTTGAAGCCATTAACCATAGTTTCCAGGTTTGCACATAATGGGAAACTATGGCTATGTGCTGGATCTTGGCTTGTTCCACCTCCAAGAGGCTGCATTGAGCATGTCATGAATTAGCAATGTGTGTGATTGGAGCCACATTGGAAGCATTTCTAGTCCTGCTCTTAAGCCAAAAAAGTTCCCAGAGCACCTTGCATGCAACTTGACATGGGTGACAGGGGTTGCTCTGTATTAAAGTTCATGTAATGTGGTGCCAGTTATAAAATGATGCTAGGCAAAGACTCACAGCTATAGATTCTTAATTTCTGCATGCCTTAGGGATGTCATGAGCATTCAATCAAACATGCTTACAAAGCTGGTCAAATGCTTGCAAGGAGGATTGGTGTGACTACATCCCTGTGCGCTTGCTGAAATTCTGTGAGCCAACTCCATTGTCTCCCTCTGGTTCATAGGCAGCCGCAAGGCTCCTTAAAAATATTGCCTTGATGCTTGCACAAAGGATGGCAACCGAAAGATGAGTGAGGGAACCACAAATGCACACAAATATGTAATTTACTGAACCCAACACTTGGTGCTGGTGATTTTTCTTCAGGGGCACTGATTAAACAATTTTTTTCCTGTACTATCTCAGAGTCAGGGAAGATGCTGTGAGTGAAGAATGGGTGTTTACAATGTAGATACAGATCTGCAAAAATGTAAGATGAATGAGTTCTTGGCCCCTGTGAGTTTACCATACTGAAATGGTTATGGTGAATTAAACTATCTCATGAGCAAGCAAACATAAAATGGTAAAGATTAAAGGATTAAATATGCAGATAAAATAAAATGCTAGCTATGCAACAGCACCGAGAACGGCAGAATTGAAAAACTGGCCATTTCCAATTATTTAGCTTGAAAACGGGTTCCTAAGCAATTTAAAAGATGTGCTTTGAAAGAAGGAGTAAATAATGTTGCTTTGATTAATTTCTTCTTTTTGCAGCAGCTTTATTCATCTGGCTATTTCTGACCTACACTGTGTGGTAGGTGTGAACAGTCCTCTGAGGTAAGCATTCTTTTAGAAAATTACTTTTCTGCAGAACAATCAGCTGTCATTTTGTTCATTACACTTTTCAAGATAGTGCTCAGGCTGCACGAACAAAGCTTTTGAAGGAAGCCAGAAAGGATTCTACTAGATGTTTGGAAATAAACTCAAGAGAAAAATATGTGTACGGATGTAAGGTGTACTTTGAAGCTGTGATGTGCCTACCATTCCAGTTTGTGAGGCATCATTAACAGAATTTTGGTTTGGAGCAGAGCTCGGCTAGGCCTTTTTGGCCATGGGCCACAACCCAGGTGATGATATGGTTGTGCAGAGCCAAGGAAGTCCCATGTAGCTCCTCTGAAATGATACATTATATGCATGTTGATGACTGCTGTGCACTCTCATATTTACATAAAATATTGGTATGTTTATGGATCCTTTGCCTCTCATATTAAATCTTTATGATGTTAGCTTTATACTTCATAAGATGATAACAAGCAAAGAGCTCCCCTTTCTTTAGAAGCTCTGGGGAAGAGGAAATTAGAGTATGTCCAACTTGTCATATACATGTATGACAAACTGCATCTTCTGAAATTCAGCCTGCTGTACAACTGTACGGCTCTCACTGCACCTGATCTTTTATCTACAACTAGGATGGGCAAATCTGTCAATTTTGATTTCCCTTTGTTTCTCATTTTTTACAGACTTTCATTCAGTTTTAATTTCCACATCAGTCCCCCCCTTTTTTTTACAAAAGAAGTCCTCATGAAAATTCATCAACATTTTTTCTGAGCATTTCTCAGAAATTTTTGTATACAATTTCCCTAATATACGCCTTTCTCCCGCTATACAATGCATTTTTGGAATGTTATTGTCACTAATAAATGCATTTCTATGCAAACTTTAATTTTGTACAAGCCACATTTTTGTACATGTGGCTGCAGAACTACACTCCAGTAGTGGATACTGCAAAAGATGTCTCTGTTTTGACTCTTGTATTGCTTCAGAAAATGTGAATTAGGTAGGTTTGCCTTTAAATGCAAACAAAATCAAATTTCTCTCACGGCCCTATCCACAAGCAACTTACAGTATTGAACACCGGAGCCAAACACAAGTCTGGGCTTCTGTCTACTCAAAAAAGAAAAACCTTTCTCCTTTAGCTGACATGATGATCTTCATCATTCAAATGAATAACTTCTGTAAAAAGAGAAAATAGGATGAACAGGAGTCATTCTAGATAGTAAACTTCAGAAGTAAATATTTGGCCACATATTTTACGGCAACTGCTTTTAAAGCAAAGGATAAAATTCTGTTTGATGATTTTTTCCTCCTTCAGGTGAGCTAGATTTTATTTTATGTTTGATTCTGTATGCATTTTGGGGAGGATTGTTTATGGATCTGTTGTCAACTACCTGGAGTGTCTCAGAAAGTTGGGATCAAATAGGCTTTTATAAACTGACAAGAATTTCCATCAATTGCACCATAATAATAACAAGAACAAACTGGATCCCCGTCCCCCAATAAAAACACTTCTTATGGGAACAAGGCTGTAAGCTGTCAGATGCAGCAAAGATTTTGTGCAAACTAATGTATATTTTAAATAAACAACAAAAACTAACACTTTAAATAAATTCCAGCCATCTTCCTGAAGCTGTGTTAATCTGACAGCAAGTTGCTGTAACTAATTTACTTCAATTAGGTAGAATAAGGACCAGCATTTATTCTGCTTTTCCAGTTGGATCACATACCATTCTGTAGTGACAGTGTTTTAAGTACTCATCAGTTGTGGGGCTACATTGTGTGTGTGTGTGTGTGTGTGTGTGTGAGAGAGAGAGAGAGAGAGAGAGAGAGAGAGAGAGAGAGAGAGAGAGTTTGGAGGTGGGGTGCATTCCAGTTAAATACACATGGCCTCCCAAACATTGCTTGTCTCCTTAGTTCCGTAGGAAACTAGTCGTATAGAGGGAAGAGATTTCATCACCCCTCCCCCCAAAAGAGCTTTGCATTATCAGAGTGATGACTTGTCTCAGAGTCAAAGGAATGGAGACAAGATTCCCTTCCTCTGCTTGGGATCCATGTAAACATACAAGGACCCCAAAACTTTTACCTAGTTGAGTGGATGCTGTCTGTGGGGGAAGCTGGTGTCTTAAGAACAGCGGTAGCCCATACAGGTATATTGTCATCTGGAAGTTGTTGGACTACAACTCCCATCACTCCCCGCAACCTGATCACTGGCTGTCCTGGATGGGACAGTGGGACTGATGGGAATTTGAGCCCAAGAACACCTGGGGGACAACATGTTGGTTATCCTAGTTCTCACCAATAAATGTAACATACATAGAAGCAGAAGAGGGGCTACTGCAAGTTCATCACCAAAGGCCAATTAATGCCAGGCCTGCCTGTTTGTTTAATACTTTGTTTAGGAATCACACTTTCTTCAGCAGAATCTAGGACAATGTACAACGCGTTGGGGGGGGGGGGGCAAAACCACACCAGTGATTAAAAACAAAGACACAGTAAAAATATTCATAAAACTCAAAAGTGCCCAGTGCTGCCTGGGGACCAAAAATATTGTGGTTTTGAAATGGATAGTGTAATTTGTGAGTTTTGAGGCTGTGTGCTCATGTACACATACATGCTGATGCTCAGTGCATCCGATAGCATCCAAATGTAGGTAAAAATCACCTCCTCTACTTAGGAACCCATATACCAAGTTGGTTGGCAGTATCTCAAGAAGCATCCAAATGGGCACAGTTGCAACCCATCACATCATTTTGGGTGAAGTCATGTCAAACAAGGCGATGATACCTTCAGAGGTGCCCACATCAGCCCAGTGCCAACAAGCTTATCATTCTTCTAATAGTGAATTTGGGTCATTGAGCATCTTAACAGTTTAAAAGCAGAGTAGACAAATTCATGGAGACTATTTATTCAGTTAATTTATTTCCTTCAGTTGGTGCAGATGGTTCACCGCCCCATCTTATCCTCACAATAACCCTGTAAAGTACCGTAAGTTAGGCTGAGAGACATGTGAGCTCACCCAGTGAGCTTCATAGCTGTGTGGAGAATCAAACCCTGGTCTATGAGGACTATGTTCTACCTCCTGTGCTAGAGGCAGTAGGCCTCTGAATAAGAATTGCTGGGAGTTGCAAGTGTGGGGAGTGTTGTGACACCTGGGTGCTGCTTGTGGGCTTCCCCTAGGTATCTGGTTGCCTGCAGTGAGAACAGGTTTTTGGACTACTAGGCCTTTGGTCTGATCCAGCTCAGTTTAGAAGTGAAAATGGGGCCGCCTCAAAATAAAGTAGCCGTTTTTAGCTTGGGATTCTACAGACATGGAAACATACATAACTCTACATAGCAAAATGAAGGAAGTCCTAGTAGTGTGCCCTAGAAATACTGCGATCCCCTTAACCTCCTCCTGTGCCCTTCCCTCAAAACCCATTAAGAGCACTGCTCTCCTTTTAGGGGCTGGAGGTATCCTACAATATATTCTTGGAGGTCCAGCTTGCTTATTCTGCTTAAACAAAAACGAAAAAGGTTAAATGTTATATACATTTCTTTCATGTACTTTAAAACTATTTGTAGTCCAGGTTTGGCTGCTAAAAGCAACGTGGATTTAGCAACTGTGCTATCGCTCTGAATTAATTAGTTTACAGGCCACACCTCAACATCTGCAACGGTGAGAATATTCACACCCACGGTGGCAACAAATAGGCCTATTAAAATTATTTGTAAATCCCTGTTCAGCAAAAACAGAAGGTGCGATGAAACTTTCTGTACCAAAGTTACCGGTGTGATTCCGATAATGGGAATGTCATATTCAATTTAGGAAGCGTCATAAAAGAACCAGAACAAAAGTAGATATTGAAGATAGACATTTGAATTTCCAGATAGAGATTGAATAGGGTTGACAGTGGCCTAGAAAATAAAGTGCCTTTAAAAGCCACTTGATCAGCAGGTGAAGGACCAGCATCAAGGACCAGCATGGGGGAGCATACTGTCAAGAGAGTCCTGGATCTCTTCCTCCCTTTCACAGTTGCAACCTGATTGGCCCTTTGGCTCTGGCTCTGGCCAAGAGAAGGTGACCAAGCAAGGAACATTGGCAGCAGCAAGGAAGAAGAAGAGCAGCTGCCACTGACTGCATACTGATTGGTTCTGTCCAGCAAGCAATCAGGTGGCAGCAATGATGAGGCAGAGGAGGAGGAGCAATGAGCGGTTTGCCCAAGGGACCCCAGAATCATAGTTTGAAGTGTTTCATGGCATGGAGATAAATATGACCACCAGCTTATTCTTTGTCATTTAAGCTACTCTTAAATGCACAAGAGCAGGGTGTACTGTAAAAAGAACTGGCAGCTTAACCTGGGGGAAGAATAAAAGAAGTTAACTGAGAATGGAAATGTATTTGCTTTCATGTCTTTTGCTTTCTTCTACCCTGATTTATTTGCAGTTTTCTTTCACTGATGTTTTCTGCTGCCTGGGTTTGATTCTTGTGTGCACCCCTCAAGTTCGCCGACTAACATCAAGGTCTCCCCACGTAGTGGGTGGTGGGCGTATGTACTACCACTGCCCCCCTGGAAATGACCCCTGTCTTCACCTTACACAAGATGGTAAAGATTTATGCTGAAACGTGTATGCAGTTCAAAGCTCGGACACGCTCTCACTCAGCCCTAAATCATGCAGTCAGTTGAAAGCTAGCTGATAGGGCTGGTATTATAAGATTCTATGTCATTTCATCTTGATCCAGAGATTATGAGGCCCATGACATTTGAAATGTACCCAAGAAGGTAGACTTTTGAAAACACTATCATGACTTCCTATCAAGGACTGGGAATGGAAGTAGAGCACATTATTTTAATGTGGGGCTTGCGGTTTAGCAATGGCAACACCAGTTGCATTTGCACCATCAAGCAGTAATCTACTCACTTGCCATTAGATTTATTCTCATTTGAATGTTGATGTATGCTAAATGAATGGTTCATTGTTGATTTCTTTTAGTGTTGAGTTTTAAGTGACAGTATGCCTTTTCATTATGTGCTGTTATTGTACCAATATTAAAGACTTTTTTTATGTTAACTGCTTTGAGCACAGATGCCTTTGTGGAAAATGTGGCATATAAATAAATTGACCAGGACTATGATTATGACTAACAGCTTCATAAAATGTAGAAATTTAACAGGTGCAACTCCATGTTACCTGTCATTCGGCTGTCAGCAGTAAGAACACAGAGAGCCCAAGAAAAATTGCATTGTTTGAAATAAAGCAGTGCTGTAACTCCAGAGTGCTTCTCTATTACAGTCTGGCAACCTTGCCTTTCCCAACATTAAATCTAATTTTTGACCACAAGTGTTTCATGGTGGGAGCTTGTCACAGTAGTTGTTGCTGTACAATCAATATTAACACAGTTTATTGTGCCCCACAAAGTGGAATATAGACATTATTTTGCATTTAAAAGCAGTTCTCTGTCTGCCTCTCAGCATTCTAGACAGTAGATAAAAATCCATTTTGCTAATGTTTTACTCCTGGAGACAATCTATAATGTCACATAGGCAGCGTGTTGAGATGTAACATTAAGCCATAGCTTAGGGCTACAAGAAAGACCCTTGGGCTCATGAGCTTCCCTTCCCTTCTCCTTGAGTGCAATTGTGAAGACATTAGAAACATTTATTTCCCTTTTCAACTAACTGCAGTTTGCTGTTTTGCCCAAGGTGGGAGAACTTAGTTTGTCTAAACAAACTAAGATCAAATTATGATTTCTGATTTTGGCTTTGTTCAGACACACCATAGTTAAAACTAACCACAGTTCCTGGTTTGGATGAAATGGTAAACTGTGGTTAGTTGGAAAAGAAAACATGCTCCCACTCACTTGAACAGGATGAGAAGGGAGGGAGGAGCAGGCTTGTGCATATAATGCTACATTCAGGGTTAGCCCATTTCCCCTCCAGATGTTGTTGAACTCCAATTTTCATCAGCCCCAACCAACCATCATGGCCGACCATCAAGGATGATGGAAACTGTAATTCAGAAGGACAGTCTGTTGACTACCCCTACTTTAAAATATGGTTTGGGGCAGAAGACACCTCATGATGTGTATTGGTACTCCTCTGGATGATTTGCAAGAGTTTCTAGCTCACAACTGTTTAACAACAATAACATCAAGGTGATGCTTTATCCTTAAATTAGGCTGCTGAAATACAGAAAGATAATCAGGAGTGGACTTTTTGTGCGAAAGGACTTTGAGCTCAGTTTTGTTCTGGAGCTGAAAACAAATTCCTAGGTCATATTCTCAATTTGGGCTCATTTTTGGGAATGAGAGTCCACCTCACTTAAACCTAATGAAATGAGAACTGAATGTTTCTCACTTTGCTGGTAAACTTGGTTTGTCCATATGCGTCCTCTGAAGCAAGGCATATGGCGAGGCAGAGCAAAAACAGAATGTTGTTACTAGTGAGGTCTTTGGTCTGACCCAGCAGGGCTTTTCTTCTTATATAGTTACTTTCTTAACACTGAAAATGACTGGGGGGGATGTGATTTTGCTATAGTCAGGCACAGATGCAGATTAAATTCAGTGTGAAGATAGAAATAGATTCCAGTTTCCTCTCACTTCGGTGCTGCAGTATGTGAAATGCACTGTGCTAACCTCTTGTAATCTGGACCACTGACACCTTTAAAAGTGTTATTTTTAACTGAAATGTCCCCACAGTCATTAAATACTATGGTTGTGTGTACTTAGAGCTGTAGGTGTCCACACCCCTTTGCTGCAGCCTTCTGAACATCTTGAATGGCTCTTTTCGGAGAACCCTCCAGAGCAGCAATCAATACCATTCAAGGAAATGCATTCAAAAGGAAAAAAATGGATGGCATAGCCCCCCGTGAGCATGGAAGCTCTCCTGTTGTGCCACTTTTGGATCCTGGACTAGTCAATGATGGGCCGTGGTCATCTCTGTAGAAGATAAAAATATCTCCAAACAACCCTTCAGCTAGCCCACAGATGAGTCTTACTTTCTTTCCCTTCAAAGAAGAGAGCTTAATTATCTCATTCAGTCATCCAATGTCATTAAATCATTTTACAGATGGCTAAATCAGATGGTTACATTCACTGCTTCCTACAGGGAATACAAAAAATGGCAAACTGCTTGGAAAACTAAATCTTCTAAGACCTTTAGATCGTATTGTAGAAAAGGATATAAATGGAGGAATAATAATTTAATAATATAAGGAAAGGAATAAAAAAGAAAGAAAATCCATCACCAATTGGTACATTCTTTAACTCTATTCTCACCAATTCTGTTGTACATGAGAGGAAATATGGGGTTGTGTCCAACTAAATTTAATGCAGAGTACACCCATTGAAATTAATAGAAATAAAAACAAAATCGAAAATTCTTTCCAGTAGCACCTTAGAGACCAACTGAGTTTGTTCCTGGTATGAGCTTACGTGTGCATGCACACTTCTTCAGATATCTGTTTGTTTTGACTATGGCAGACCAACACGGCTACCCACCTGTAATAGAAATAAGTTACTCATGTCTATTAATTTCAATGGCTGTACTCCAAATAGGACTCACATTGAATACAATACTAAATATATGTTTCCAGAAGTTTAAGTCTTGTAGTTTCTTCCATTTCTGGGCCAAATAAGTTCTCCCATCCACATAAGGAGTTCCTTAGATTATAAAATTGCTGTATGATAACCCCTCAGGTTGAAATGAGCAAGTTTTAAGGATGCTTGGATGGGTCATTTGCATATTTTGATGCTAAAATTTCGATGCCAGAGGGCATTAGCCACTTTTCCATGGCATCTAGAAATCCTCTTTGAAAATTAGCTAAAAGTTATTTTAACTTTCTTTTTAACTAAATGTAAAAATAGTATTTCTATCTGTGGTGGCCCCATAGGCAAACTCCCATTGCACTTCAACCAGACTGTGTCACTCTTTTATTGTATTGAACAACAAAAAGAGACAATACACAAAAAGAGAAAAACAATAATAAAACCACAAAATAATATATGTTCAGCAATAAGGAGCTCTTGGTAAGGTAAAAGTAAAATTAAAAAGTCAGGTAAATGAAATGAATACAATTTATAAAAATCAAAAATATATAAATAAGGTATTAAAAAACACACTTAAGTTACATTGTACAATGAAGGAAACAGGAAAAAGATGCCATTAAATCATATTTTGAAGGGATCGCGTCACTCTGAACACTCACTTCCTCTGAGTGAGGCCTGGCGAAGCACCCGGTGGGTGATCTCTCTGGCAAGGCAAAAGAGCAGGGACATTAATCCACATAAGGCAATTTCCCTCCATTTGTCCTATGGAAGCATTAGCCCTGATATGCTTGTCTTGTATATGTCTTAGGCGTTTTGTGTTGACAACAGGCTTTTGTTTTAAGATAGACTCTCGGTTCCTTCTTATGCCACATTCCTGCGCAAATGGATAGCAGGACCACCTTTTGACTGCACCAATACAAAGCAGAAGCTAGTCCTTTTGCCCCACATCCCATCTAGTTCAAGCACCCTTTTTCAGTGGCTATGAACAGGCTGCTTGGTTGCCCTCAACAGAACAGGAAGAAGTGATGCATCAGTAAATTATTGTGAGGCTGAGTAAGCCTCCTTTGACTCATAGAATGATGTAACAGTCTAAATCAGCAGTAATTGCTTCAAAAGCTACCTGCCAATCTTAATTCGCCGTCTATTAAAAGAAGGTGAGAATTAGCAGCCAATCTCGGAAGGAGCAATGGAGTATAGAGAAAGTGGTAATGATGTGGTAGCCTCACTTGAGGCACAAATGGAGCAGAAAGAAATGCAAGAAAACAACTAGGGATGAACAGATTGTCCATTTCAGAATTTCTTCTTTTCTTGTTTTTCCATTTTTAAGGTCAGTTCTCCACATTTCCACATCAGTCCTCATGAAAATTCGCCAGCATTTTAGTGCAAATTTCTCTTGATATACATATTTTTATGTACGATTTTCCCCAATACACACATTTTTGCAAGCAATTTCTCATGATATAATGTATTTTGTAGGCTATTTTCACCAATGCATGCATTTTAATGCACATTTTTGTAAGATTTCTGTACATATTAATTGGATGGGAGAACTGCAACACAAAATTCAGAGAAAAACCACACTATTCAAAGGATAGCTGTCTATCGGTTTGTGTATTGTTTCAGGAAGTGAGAATTAAATTGCGAACCAACTTCCCTTCCCCCCTAATTCCTAGCAACAAACTCCTCCTCATCATCATCTTAAATCCCTTTGCCCTTTGCCCAAAGCCAAGTCCTACCCAGTTATCCCGAAATTAGGTAACAGTTGCATGCAGCTTTGTTGAAGGGATCAATATGTAAATATTTTCAATAAGATAAGTAGGTGCTTGAATGCAGTTCTCGAAGAAAACACATACCTGATTAACTTTGTGAGGGGAAAGAAAAACATGCCACAAAATTGAAAAGGAAAGGAAAGGAAAGGAAAGGAAAGGAAAGGAAAGGAAAGGGGGGAGAGAGATATCTGTTGAAGAGGGAATTTTTCTTGACGAAAGAATAATCAAAAACAAATATTTGATGGGAGAGATAGAGATGGGAGTAATGGGAGCATTTTACCCTTCTGACATCATCACTGATTCTGAATCAAAGTATTTTAATGTGATGTTTATCCACTTTTTGAAAGAGTTCTTTCTGACAAAATGTGTAATATCTTACATATTTTTGCAATATCTTACAAAATGTGTAACAACGCACATATTTCTCTGGAAGTGCAAAAAGCTGTTTTTTTTTTATTTCTTTTGTTATAGAAATTGAACATACAAGAAAGCTGTTTACATTTTATATCACCTTTTTCTGTCATAAAGGTAAAGGTAAAGGGACCCCTGACCATTAGGTCCAGTCGCGGATGACTCTGGGGTTGCGGCGTTCATCTCTCTTTATTGGCTGAAGGAGCCGGCGTACAACTTCCGGGTCATGTGGCCAGCATGGCTAAGCCGCTTCTGGTGAACCAGAGCAGCCCACGGAAATGCCATTTACCTTCCCACTGGAGTGGTACCTAGTTATCTACTTGCACTTTGATGTGCTTTCAAACTGCTAGGTTGGCAGGAGCTCGGACCGAGCAATGGGAGCGCACCCCATTGCAGGGATTTGAACAGCCGACCTTCTGATCAGCAAGCCCTAGGCTCTGTGGTTTAACCAACAGTGCCACCCGCGTCACACTATTTTCTGCCATAATATGAACATATTTATTAATACTAGAGCCTAGTGATGCTGAAATGCTTACATCCCTATGATGCATAACCATACTTTTGTTATAAAGCCTAGCAGGTAAGGGAGATCAAATGAGGCCAAGGACATGGGGAGAGACTGTGTTTTAAGATGTGGGGAGGAAATCATTGGCAAGATTCCTTTTTAAATACAAACCACTGACACCAAACCCTACATATATTAAGTAAAATAGAAACATTGTCACCCCACCCCACCCATCTCCCCATCCCGCCCACCTCTTTCCCCCCTTTCTTCCTAATGTCTCAACAAAAAAAGTGATTTGTATTACACTTTTTTACATGGAAAAAAATATGAGAGAGACATTGCGCATACCTTTGTAAATCAAGAAAATCTTCAATAAAAAATACTTTTAAAAAAACAACAACAGCAACACAACAGGGGAAAAATAGTTAGCCTTGAGGATTCTCAAAGTGAAGAAATAAACATCTAGTTCTGATAATTGCTTAAAGATTTTAAATTGAAGAAATATGAACCCATATATTTACTTACTGCATAACCTCCATGAAAAAGCCTTTTTGAGGACTCTGAAGGAAAGAGATTGTTTCTGAAGTATAAGATGCTTGTGATCGAAAAACAAAAGCTTCCTTTTCTAGGAGGAAGGACTGCCTTAAACATTTTCTTCCTCAACTAATTAGGACATGTAAATAGTACCTCTACCATATACAAATGCTTAAGAATAAATAAGTTCAAGGCCCGTGAGTGCAGTGGGAAACCCACATTGCAAAAATTTGTTGATATTGATTTCATCTAGTTTTTGTTGACTGTGGTTTTTCTTGTGTGCTGTCAAACTATCAAACATATTTGTTGTTCAAAGGAATTGCATTGCTGTTTTCCAGTTTTTGAATTGGTTTAGGGAATTGTTGGTCCCTAAATTCAAGCCTCATCAGAAGCAGCCAGCCACAACTGGTAACAGGTTGTTATTCCTGGTGGACCATTGGTCTGAACCAGGAAAGCATTTGTTTTGCTCCCACTTTGTTCCAACTTTGCATTGGCAGTTCTACCCTATGGTACATGGAATGCATGGGGAAAGGGTTGTGGTAGGGAGAGTCATTTGGAAGTACAACAGCAGGAATCATTCAATTAGGTAACTTAAGGGTTAATTCTGTTGACATACAACAAGAAGATGACAGTGTTGCTGCCTGGCAACCAGTCAGATTGGCATGATCCTTGCTGAGGCAATGAGTTCTGGCTGGCTGTTTAGTTTTGAGGGTGTTTTTTTCCTGGTTTGCTTAGTTGCTGAATGTCTTCTTGCATTTAAGAAGGCCCGAAGGAAAGACAGTTTTTGTGCTGAAGGAAAGACATTTTTTGTGCTGAAAAAGCTGCCCTCGGTTTATACTTGAGTGAGGCGGGCGGTGGGGGCAGCGATAAAGAAGCCCTTTCTCTCCGCTTGTGCTGCCACCCGCTATCCCCAGTTAACCATTCCTTAAGAAGCGTACAAGAACGGTGGTTCTTTACTCTCCCCAGGCAGCTTGTTCCATTCCTGAACTGCTCGCATAAATGAAAACTTGGCAAAGGAGGAAGAGGAAGGAGCAGCCCAAAGGGCTGCTTCCAGGCTGCACGTTCCTCCTCCTCCTCCACAGCGGCAAAGGTGAACCGGCTTATACTCGAGTCAATAAGCTTTCCCAGGTTTTTGTAGGCAAATTAGGTGCCTCGGTTTATATTCGGGTAGGCTTATACTCGGGTATATACGGTAAGCCCTCTGCTTCTATATTGCCATATTATGTGATGTTTTTGTTAACTTTAACTGGTGAGTTATCAGTTTCTTTTCTCTTTGGATTTCATCTGTTTCATTTAAATGATGTTGCGTGTGACCTCTGCACATTCACATCAAGATTTGCAAGAGACTCTGCACATACAACTTGACCAGGGGTAGGATCTTTCTAAATGGCCCTGATCATGAACACAAAGCTTACGTTTGTCAATTCTGTACAGATTTTTTAGCTGAACGCATGGAGACTCTTGGAGGAAGGTGGGTATGCCACTGAGCTGTCAATCACCCCCCCTCCCCTGCTTATTGGGTGCTCCCTGTTTGTTGTGTGAACGAGGCTCGCCAGATCACACCAATACTTTCCACCTCAATGTCTCCTGCTATGGGTGCGGAAAACAGATAAGGGCTGTGCATTCATTTTAAATACCTGCCGAGATGACAGTATGAACCCTGATAGAATCAGATACACTTTCAAGAGTTTTGTGTATCAGTTTCCATAGTACCCAGTCACGCTGTATTAGCAGCAGATGAATTATGAGGGATGTTCTTCAATCCATGTGATAAATTGCATAATATTGAAACACGCTGGTTGGATTTTTTTTAAAATAACGTCATCAGGCCAGTCACACAGCTGGCATAAATCAATATTAGCAGTGCTGAAGTCAACAGTGTGCCTATTTATTCTTCTATGAAGTTAATTTTCTTTCTTTCTTCTTTGTTTCCTTTCTCCTATCAGCTTTCTTCTGATACAACACTGATGAAATAAGATATTAAGGACTCTCCAGGCATGGACAGCAGCGATGTTGCGCCACCTAGTGACTGAAAGGCAGAATCTGAAGAGTGCACTTCTGTACCCAGTTATGTATACCGCAGTCCATTTGTTGCAATGGCATTATAACGCATTAAAGAACAGATTTATTAAGGGCCTGTTCCCTCTGCTCCTTCTGCTTGTTCATTGCCTCTCACAGGGCTTGTACTATCCCTACTCCAGTGGAAAGCCACTGGAGAAAAAGACAGAGAGAGAGAGAGAGAGAACTCCAGGATGGGCATTGGTGAGTCAAATGGCACAAGACATAGGAAAAAGAAGAGGGAGAAGCACTGCCCAAATCAACCTGTTTTCTTCCCCAGCCAGGCACACCTGCCTCTCCTCCAGGAGATGCTAATTGCATCTGAGCAGCTTGCAGTGGTGATGCTTGGTTTTGTCATAGGAAGCTGCCTTACACAGCAGCCGGCTCCTGGTCCATCTAGCTCAATATTGTCTACACTGGCTGGCAGAGGATCTCCAGGGTTTCAAGCAGGGTCCCCCCCCCCCAGCCCAACCTGGATATGCCAGGGATTGTGCTTGAGACCTTATGCATGCAAAGCAGATGCCCTGCTATTCAGCAACGGGTCTTGCCATTGCTTGGTCCTACATGCCGGCCAGAGAACTATTGTTGTAGGGTCGGTGCTGCAGTCGGGCAATTTTGAATTCTGGGTGTAATGGCCTTAGGACTCCTCTCCCCAGTTTAAAAGATAGCGTGCATTCACTTGACTTCCTTCAACATTTGGGGAGGTGGTCCTGCCGCATTTGGAAGCCCAACTGCTCATTCTGCTGAATGAGCGCCTGCCTCAAAGTCCTGCCCTGATGACACCAATGAGAACTAAGCTAGGGTTTCCAAAAAGAGAATTAAGTGATAATGCCACCTATTGTTTACATTTTATGGAACTCAACAGATGAAATAATAGGAAAAGAAGAGGCTATTCCCATATGCTATGACTTCTTCTATGCAGGACACCCACCCCCATCATGCCCCCACTGCCACCACCACAGCACCCACCTTTAAATTGTGCCTATGGGCAGGATTACAGATGCACATCAGAATCAGTTCAATTATACATAAATATATCTACTAGCGTCTGCTAAAAATCAAAACCTCTATATTTTGTCACCTAGAACAGACATGCATGGTTTTGGTACTTAACTGGAACCTCCTTAAGAATCTGAGAAATACACATCAAATTGGCTTCACTTTCATAGATGTTCTACAAGTCTGCTTTTCATCCTGCTCTCCCCCTCCCAGAAGTTTAGGCGAGGGGTGATACAAAACAAGCACTTCAGGTTAGCTCTGATTTTTATTTTAAGATCGTTCAAACCACTTGGCATTTACCGGAGCATTCGTTCCTGAAAAATCCTTGCGCCTCTATTCATGATATTTATTTTTAGGCCTCGCAACCTAGTTCTATTTTTGACAGCTTTAGCCATGTAAAGAGGAAGGTGCGGAATGTAAGAGAAATGAAAAGCAGGCAGGAGAAGGCAAGTGGGGGAGAACGCAGAGATGGGTGGCTTTGGAAGTGGCAAAGGGGAAGAAGCAGCACTATTGATGGAGCTGGAATTCTGCTACATACAGCTAAGAAAAATAATGCTGGTCATATGAGTGGGCTGAGCAACCCTGACCTTTTGATGGCAGCACACCATGCTCTCAGTTAGGAACACAGGAGCATTGAAAGCAGTGCTGTACTGAGTCATATTATTGGTCTATCCATCTCAGTGTTGTCAACACTGATTGGCAGTGACTGGCATGAGGCCTGTGGAGATGTCACAGGCAGGATGGTTGGATCCTGGGGAGCAATGGGAGGAGCTTAGGGAGTTGGAGCTGGATGACACCAAGGAATGTCCTAGCAGGATGGGGAAGGTGAAATTGGGACCCCAAGAAATGTCCAAGCCCAGGAATAGAGAGCTAGATCCAGGGGTGAGGCAAACTGGGTTGGCAGTGGAGTCCAACACCCCTAGTCACCCCAACACCTGGTACTGAGGAGCTGCCTCTTCCTGCTAGGGAGGAGCTTCTTTCTTTGGGGGAGGCAACTGAGAGTAAATTGGAAGCTGATCTAGAATTGGCATCACCTTCACCTCCACGGACAGAAGGATGCCAGTTCTGGCACAAACAAACCTTGCTTGAAGGAGTTCTTCAAGTAAAGCTTTGGATAATATCTAATGGGTCTGGACAATGTTTTATTCTAAAAGGAATCAGTTTTTATGCATCCAGTTGCTTCATGCTGCAAAATATTGATATCTGCAATATTAACTGAAGCAAAAGACCTAGGGTGCTTCCACATGGCTTCCACCCTGTTGTAGAAAGGGCATACAACCCAGCCCTTCAGCATGCTGAGAGTAGGCTGTGAATTGGGCTCTGTATAGGAAGGTACAGTGCTATAATGCTTTCTCCAACTCCCTTCTCTTCAAACCCACATGTCAAATGTGTTGCCATTTATGGAAAGCAGAGACCTTTCTGTGCCTCATACTGAGAAACATGTAAAGAGACCTGCTTCTACTTCAACTACTCTTAGGCAAGTGTGCATGGGAGCAGCTGTGACATCCACTTGGTTGTCCTTCCTAGACTGCTATTCTTCTCTGTTGGAGGATAGAGCTGTGTATGTTCTGGTTCCCCTAAACTAGGATGATGCTGGTGGCCATTATCATGTCAGCAGTGTTAAAGTAAGATTTATTGGCTAGTCCAATGAGGTGATTTCTGCACATGGATTGGGAAGAGAGGTACCATCTTGTTCTTTGCCTCTGACAGCAAAATTCCTGTACTCCATATGGGTACCTGCAAGATCTGTGTTAAGGAATATATGGTTAAATCTCCATATATTTCTCATCCAAATCAAGGCAGCCAATGTGACTTTTTGAACACAAATTTAAAAACACCAGGAGCTCCAATGTCATGTTTAGCGCGGCACTCATTTTTGTAATGTAAGATGGAAAAGCACCTCTAGGAGCAGCAAAATAAAACAGAGCATCCCCATTACTTTCCTCACACGACTTTGTTGCTGTTTGACAGCACCTTTCATTGCTGACCTACATATGCATAGAAAGGGTCACAGACAGTGATAAACACTGTGCTGTCGGAAAAGTCTCATTTTGGTTTCTTCAATGGAGCTGTCATGTATGTTCCTTTTATTAAGATTTGAGCATAGTATTGGTCTGTGTTGCAAGCTTGCACACTCTTGCACTCCCAACAGTAGAGTGCACTCTACTACAAGGAACCATCCATCCAACCAACCAACCAGTTAAACAATCAAACTCATGCTTTCAGGTTAATATATCTTTATAACTGTTTCCTAGCAGAAACCCTGTTATTTAAAGTGGTTATACAGGATGAAAGGGACGTCTGCCAGCTGTGTCAGAAATGCTGTCAGGAAGCAATTTGCACAACTGAACAATAATTATACTTGTTAGACAGATTTTTGACCACTGAGCAATTATGCATGTGATACTTAAAGCGCATGGAAATTAACAAGGTTTACTTTCAGGTCTTGTGAGCTATGCGGTGCTCCCGCACTTGCAGCAGAGGATCTCATCTTGTTGGGTTAGGAATCCCTTTCCCACCAGTGAGCTGGAACATTTCCCACACTTAAAGCAGTCACTGTGCCACTGGCGATCCTCAAATGAGATAAATTTGGCTTCGCCGAGAGCTATGAAGAGAAAACATGGAGATGAAAAGTGGGGCTGTGAGTGCCTTTTAGCAGAACACTAAGGCAGTAGCTTATGCTCTAATAAGCAAAGTCCCTTCCCTCTTCCTTTAATAAATGTTAAAACCTGAGCTTAGTGAAGTGAAGCTGCCATACACTGAGGCAAATTTGTTCCATCTAAGAATCTAAATAAGACTCTCTCACCCCTTGTTATGTCATGTTCACTGAGGGCTCCCAGATTAAATAAAACCCTCAGTTATCCTGATATATGGAAACTGGAGAAAATTGGATCAATGAACACGTGTGATTCATTCAGGGCCCGTCCTACCATTAGGTAGAGTGAGGTGTCCTCATGCAATTGACTTGTGATGAAAAAGCTGTGATGAAAATGCAGCAAAATATCAGATACTTAATATTCTTGTTGTATTCTTTACTACCAGGTATGGAGACAATGCTTTTAATAGTCTCTGTCTCATGGCACCAAAATAATTTGATGGGTCTTAGGAACTATGCGTCTTGGCCTGGTTGGGGGTAGGGACACCATTTGTAATTCCACCTCAGGCAGCCAAGTGTCTAGGGCCACCCTCAATTCACTGAAGGGTCCATGTTTTCACATGTACTACAACAATAGATGCTGACACAGCTACCATATTGGCCCGAATATAAGCCGCTCCCTTAAAATTCTGCAGGAACTCACACCCATTCCGCTTTACCACTGTTTCGGCAGCGATATTGTTATAGCCAATTTTTGTAAGGCCACGAGTTTAAGCCACACTTGAACTTTTCATGGTTGGAATTGGGGGAAAAAGAAGTGAGGTATATATTTGGGCCAATACGGTATATATTTCTGAGAGTCAGAAATGGCTACTATGGGACCAACAATGTGCACATTTAAGACAGCTTCCCTGAGCTGCCTTGTCCATTTTAATGCAGGATGCACATTCACAGGTACACACTGTTTTGTATACGTAAGAAGATAAGAAGAGTCCTACTGGATCAAAACTAAGGCTCACCTAGTTCAATACTCATAGCCTTATCATACTATGGATTTAACAGTCCACCATATTTGTTGGATATTGTGAATTATAAATCTAACACATAAAAGTAAATTGGCCTAAAAAGCACATTTTTATGGAGCTGTGGAAAGGTGGTGCTTAATTGCTTGCAATTAATTATGCATGTAGAAGAAATTCCAGGGTCTGGTGTGTGTGTGTGTATGTGTGTGTATGTATGTGTGAACTCACATATGCAATAGAGAGAAAGGTTATGGCTGATTGAATTTCCCACAAATTTTGTTTCTTTCTTTGGATGATGGGATCAGTAATTAATTGGCAGTGTTACCCCTCAGAACTGGGACAAGAGGTCATTCAATTTGTTTTTAAAAGGATCCAGCTAATGGTCTTAGAGTACTTTTAAATAGCCTCTGTGTGTTTGCCAAACATTTAATTATAAGCCATTTAAACACAAATTTTGAAAGCAGTGTTTCTATTTCTGGCAAGATCTGTTCTTCAATTCTGGGAATATGAAGGTGAGGCTAAATGATTCAAGCATGACACACAGAAAATGCCTTCTATCTCTTTCACTGCAGAGAGAATAACAGACACACCTGCCAGCCAGAGTTTCATAGGATGCTTGGCAATGCTAGGGTTCTCCAGATCACATGCTCAGGAAGTGGATGAACTCTTACTATGGCACCCTTAAAAACAATTCCAGCTTCTGTCTAATGTGTTTGTGTGTACTGGAGATTAGAAAGGGGAGGACGACTCATTTACAGTACATTTAGCTTTGCTTTAAACAGTTGTATATATTGTTGGTTATTTTGATTTTCAGAGGCTGGGAACAGATGCCTTTCCTATTGCACTCATACTCTTTGACCCAAAATGTGGATGTAAACAAGGCCATGTTCAGAGCCGCCACTTACTTACCATGGTAACTGCATTGGTGTTGCTATTCTCACAGGAACGTGGGAACGCAGGGAGCTGCCTTACACTGAATCAGGCCATTGGTCCATCTGGTTCAATATTGTCTATAATGATTGGCTCGCCAGAGTTTTAGGCAAGGTGTCCTTCCAAGCCCTATCTGGAGATGCTTGGGATTGAACCTTGGCCCTTCTGCATGTAAGACAGATCCCCTACCACTGAACTTGGACCCTTCTAAAGAACTCATCTTGGATCTGACCTTTCCCCAAGATGTTCACAGTAACATAGGCAGTTTCCTCTTCATTTTTATCCTCCATAACCATCTTGTGAGTTTATTTTTAGTTTGTTTTTTTTAGTTTGTTTATTCATTTGATTTTTATATTGCTCCTTCTCCCAACTAGGAGCCCAGAGCAGCATGAAATATAATTAACATCATCTCATCATCACTAAATGCTTCACAGTGCCATAAAAAAATCTAAAACCATCAACTACTGTACTCAAATTACAATCTAACATTTACAATTGGTGGGTCCCTGGCCACTCAGTTCCCAAAGGCCCGGGGTGAATAAATCGTTTTTTCACTAGTTATCTATCTATCTATCTATCTATCTATCTATCTATCTATCTATCTATCTATCATCTATCTATCTATCTATCCATCCATCCATCCATCCATCTATCCATCCATCTATCTATCATCTATCTATTTGCAGTTAAAGTGAATACAATAAGAACAAAACTAAAAGGGCAAAGGGTGTTTGGTGGGGCAGAGAGGGAGAAAAGGTCAAGAATGAGGGAGATAACTGCATGTAATTAGAAAGCCTTTAAAAGGGTTAGGGAGCAACCCTAAACTCCTGGGAAGGGTGACTAGGAGATTTCCTGTGGAGTGGGGGAGATCCGCAGTCCTTGGTGTAATGGTGGAAAGCTCAAAACTTAAAAGGGGATTTCTGGGAGTTAATTAGAACCAAAGCCTGCTTATTCCTCAGATATGCCTACAGATTTTTCATTTTTTGAGGAGAGGGACTATGCTGGCCTTGGAGCTGGCATCCCCCCCCCCTGCACTGGAATCCATCAATAAGTTCTAATTCTTTGGTGGGGAGGGGATGTTCAACATTTTGTTTGTTCTTTCTGGTGTCTCACAGATGTCTGAAACCAAGGGCAAATTGGCAATCTTCTGAATATTCAATCAGTAATATATATTTTTAGACTACAGTCCATTCTATCATTCTAGCTATATGCAGGGAATATATTCCACCAAAAATAATGTAGTACTCAGCTGTTTAAAATGCTAAAATAAGAACTTGCTTGAATGTCTTTTCTGGGAGTGTGGATCAGTGGTGGAGCTTCATGCTCCGACATCGGGGGGCGGAGAGCAGACGGGGGAGGGGCTGGCGTGCGTCCTGGTGGTGGGGTACGCCGCCCACAGAGGCATGGCACGTATCCTGGGGGTGTGATGCACCGCCTGTGGGGGCATGGCACCCAGCGCGGGTGGGGGAGCAGCCGCGATGGCACTCTGCTGGGATTGCACTGCCGGGGGCGGTACGCTCCCCCCGCACTCCTCTTCCTCCACCAGTGGTATGCATATCACCTTGCTTTGCTGGATGATGCTATTGCAAATGGACCCAATATATAAGAGTGGAAATAGAAATCAATACTTAGAATGCACCATTGATTTGTATTTAATTAGAAGGAGACCAGCATTATGTTCTAAATCACAAATGTTTGCTTTGGCAAGTATACTCTTGCAGTTTGCTTACTGCAAGTGTCTCAAAGACTATTAAAAATAAGTGAATAATTTCAGTTCTTCAGAACAGATTGCTTTAGAGTGGTGAAATGCAGTGGAAGTGGTTCCATTCACAACAAGATTTTTTTGGACCAGGCAGTACAAGCAATCAGGGAGACTGCACACACTGTGACCACCACATGACAATATGGTAAACTCAACCCAGCACCCGCTAAAATTCCTTGCCAGTGAAGCAGAAAATTGGAAACGTCTTTCACAGAGGAAGAAAAATTTGGAAAAACTGGAGGATGGATTTTGGCACAATACGGCTAGAGAGCCATCAAGGGGTTGGGGGCCATCCAATGTTTTGCTCTGTGGCATACATATTTTACCTGCATAAAAATTGTGGAGCAGCTTAAAAGTACAGTGGTACCTCTAGTTATGAACTTAATTTGTTCCAGAGGTCCCTTCTTAACCTGAAACTGTTCTTAACTATAGGCGTGCTTTTGCTAATGGGGCCTCTTGCTGCTGCTGCTGCGCCGCCGGCACACGATTTCTGTTCTCATCCTGGGGGAAGGTTCTCAACTCGAGGTAACTCTTCCAGGTTAGCGGAGTTCGTAACCTGAAGCGTTTGTAACTTGAGGTACTGTCAAGGCTGGTCGATTCCTCTTCACATTACCACACAAACGTCTCTTGGTCTTTTATAATTTTTATTAAGAATTCACAAGCAGTATTAATAAATAGTTCTTAACTTCAACTATCCCTCCACAGAGTCATTCAGTTCAGATGCCTTCTGAGCTCTGCTTCTCCCCTGACCAGCAACTCTCAAAAGGCTTTTCCCGCTCTTTTTCTAACCCCCTAGTGAGGACTGGCTTGTACCTTCCTTCCCCCGAGTTGGAGTCATAACTTAACCCTTGCCTCTGTGAACATTGTAACTCTTTTTCTAACTCTACCCTGACAGGTACCACTGGTGGTACTTTGGGTTAAGAACTTAATTCGTTCTGGAGGTCCGTTCTTAACCTGAAACTGTTCTTAACCTGAAGCACCACTTTAGCTAATGGGGCCTCCTGCTGCCGCTGCGCCACCAGAGCACAATTTCTGTTCTTATCCTGAAGCAAAGTTCTTAACCCGAGGTATTATTTCTGGGTTAGCAGAGTCTGTAACCTGAGGTACCACTGTATTCAGCACTGCTTGCATGGAATTATGCTTGTGTAATGGGACTTCTGCTCCTCCTCTTCTAAGCACCTTCAAAATCTGCTCCAGGGGGTCCTCTAATCTCATGGGACAGATTTTTGGAGTATTCAGGGAGCTGCGGGGGAAAGGGGAGAAGGGGGAAATTCTGCTACATGCACCAGAGAACAGCAGCATTGGATATGAACCAGGGTGCTGTGATAGCAAATAAATTATGCAAGATCTTACGGAGACGAAAGAGGGAACTAGGCATGTGGCCAATATTTTGTTATGTACCGTAACATTTAGTTTGAGCCTGAATCTGATTACAGCTCAAGAATTGTGGAAACAGGGCCACTTTCTCATGATCATATACCGGTACATGTCCTGCAGTAATAGTACTACCTCTCCAATTCTCCATAAATAATTTTGGCCATCAGCAATGCTAAAATAATGAGCACAAATGCTGCCAATGATTATACGAGGCTCGCTTCTGCCATAAGGACATCAAAATATGGACTGTATTTTGTCGGTTGGATAGCCAACAGTTACCTGTAATAGGCTTGGTACAGGCCACACACTTCTTTGCATAGCGCCTGCTGAAACACTCAAGGCAGTAGGGGTGTTCATCCTTGGAAATGAACCGCTGCCCTGCCAGCTGCTTCTCACATCCAGTACACAGAAAGCATTCTTTGTGCCACGGCTGGTCATGATAGGTCACACCACCAGCAGTTATCACCTATTGGATGATAAAGGAGCATTTGTAGCCAGATGCTGAACTTGGGCATTAAGTACAAAACCAAAGGTCAATAAGCACCACACTTCCTTGGTTAATTTATAAAAAGAGAGAGATGCTGAATATCAATGGTCAAGGAAAATGAAGGAAAATGTCACTCCGGGTCTCTGTAACAAGGGGGAAAGGGACTCTACACATGCTCAGACAAATTGTTTCCCTTTTTATTACTAATGTCCAACAGGGTTGGCTCTGAGACTGTTCCTACAGAAACAGCTGATGGTTGTAAAGGAAATGCAGCATTATGATTTTTAGAAGCATACATAAACAGAAGGGCACTGGCTTGGTGTTATATTGTGGAATCGCATGGGTGGATGGACAGCTGAAGCGTACTTCAAGACAATCCAATGTATGCCAATCAGAAGTCCCACTGTGTCCAATGGAGTTCACTTCCTAATAAGTGGTCTTAGGACTGAAGCCTTAATATTATTATCTCTCTAACGGTACAGTCCCATATATGTCCCCTCAGAAGTCTAATTGTGTCAAATGGGACTTATTCCCAATAATGACACACCTGTGCCTGCTAGATTAGCCTTTCCCAACCTTGTGTCCTCCAATGTTGTTGACTACAACTTTCAACATCCCACTGGGTCTGATGTTGGGACCCAAAGTTGGGAAATGCTGCACTAAACGATGATTTGGGGGGGGCACCCATCTTGTATCCCATATGGTGCTCCTGAAATGTAAAATGCACTATTGAATGCATTGTTGGTGCTATTAGCATTTACCTTCTGCACACCTGTTCACTGCGTGTAATTTTGACAATGGAAACAGGATCAGAGTATCTGCTTCCTCCCGTCTCTTGGCAGTGAATTCTGTCAAAGCTGAGGATGTTTGCATCAGGGTCATTGTAAGAAATAATTTATTTTTTCTTTGTTTGTTAACAAACGCTATGCTTGCTTAATATGAAGAGGGGTTTGAAAGTAATTATGATCTCATGAATTATCTGAAGGAGTGCATTCCAGAGGGTGGCTGCTGTCACCAAGAGTGTCTGCTTCTCCTTTGTGGACAAATGACAACCCCCTGTTTGTGCGATGGACAGTGTAGTTCATTGTGATTACCTATCTCTCCACCCCCGCTGCCCCAGTATTTTTTCATTTGCTTCGTTACCTTTTTGCAGGAGTAACAACACTGAGCAAATTGCTTCTCAAAACAAGGCACACAATAATTGTCGTTGTCCTTGGTAATCAAAGGCTTTGTCCCTAGCGGTTGCCGACAGTGTTGGCAAACAAAGCAAGCTTCGTGCCAACAACTTCCTTTAAACTCCATTTTGCGAGAACCTGCAAAACCAATCATGAAACCTGACAGATTATTGGCCGGCTGGAAATGCTGTATTAAAAACTGTGCTAAAACAGTATGGTTAGGACATTATTTCTACATTATCAATTATAGCACAACAGCCCCAGTTCAGCCAAGCACAGAAACTCGTGGTTAAATTCAAGTTTTAATGTCAAAGTGAAATGGCCATCTGAAAACTAATCAAAGGACATCCCGGGGGTTGTCCATCCCGGGGGTTAGGAGCCGCGCTACCGCAGCGCGCGGCTCCGGTTGGGGTGCGGGAAGAGCGTCCCGCACCCTGGGCTCCCCGGCTGCGCCCGCGGAGGCTCCGAACCCTTCCCCTGCCCCCCTGTAAAGGGGGAGTGGGGGTGAAGGGACAACGGAGCCGGGCTTACGGGGATATGCCCCAACCGGGATGCAAATGCGGCGGCAAAGCCCGCGGTGAGCGTCTAAGTTCTACCTGTGAAGAATGGAGCTAAAGGAACCCGGTGGTCGTGAGTAAATAATCTTGGCAGAAATCGGGTTTTTGGAACGATCCGGGGGGAAGGAGAAAGGCAGCCTGCCTCCCTCCCTTCGAGCCTAAGAAATTAACCAATTTGAGGGATTGCTGCCACAGAACTGGTTATAAAGTATCTAAAATCGATACATGAGACTGGCAAACTTTTTTCTTGGGAAGCTAACTAGCGGAAAATATCTCTATTTAAAGTTGCGGTGTTTGCGCTCCAGCTTAGGAAAATGGCGACGAACAAAGAGACAGGAGAAGAAATATGATACCCACTTCCTCCTCCTCTGCCAGTATGCTGGGTTTCGTCCTTGAACTGGTATTGAACTCTGGACTAACAGATGAACAAAGGCTCACTGCCTTGAAGGTGGAACTAATTTACAGAAAAGTTAAAGTCTTGTGTGGGGGTCTGAAATGGAACCAACTGCCCACAGAGGAGGCTAACAAAACTTTTGACACTATGGAAGAAAATCTTGTCAAAGAGCTGAGAGGATGGATGGAAAGATGGGAAGAAATGAATGAGCTACTTCGGAGAAGAAATTCGCTTGTTGGGGGTGGCAGTTCCAAGGCGATGTCAAGATTTGCTATATCCAGTCCCCGAGGTGTGAGCTCGGGGGCCAGGGACAGAGAATTAAGGTATTTACAAGAAGAAAAGGAATGCTACAAAGAACCGGAGAAGCTGAGAGAGGGAGAGTTGGATACCTCGGAGCTCGTGGCAAGGAGAGCTTTGGACTGTGCCTGGATCTGTGGACGTTGGGAGAGGGAAGTTGCATGGAAGTTCAGTGCTGATGCCATCAGGAGAAGAAGAATGGACAGAGGGGGTGTGGGGTGAAGTATTAAGTAAAATCTAAAGCAATCTGTTATGGTATTTTGAAATTGGAGGGTGAACACTGTCAACAATAGTTTGTTTTATTATTTGTTTGAACATGAAAAGAGATATTTCAAGTTTTTATGTTATTAGCAGCAGTTCAAAGGATAGAAGAGATAGATTTGATGAGGACGATTTGTGAGGATTGATGAGGATGTAGTATAAATAAAGTCAATTTAAGTGGTTTAAGTTTATAGATTAAGACGATTAAGATTAAGATGAAGATCAAGATGAATGTTTTACTTTATATATATAATTAAGTTTAATTTTTTAAATGAAGAGGTTAAAAAGTAGATTATGGATATAAACTCGAAGGTGAAAAGGCAGGGGAAGTCAACTGTCAAGATTGGAAAAAGAATTTTTTTTTTTGAGATGTCTAATTAAGAAGAAAAATCATGGCAATTTTTGTAATAGATGTGTAATTGTATTTGTTTTGTATGTGTATAAATGTAGGTGCGGTTAAGGTTGTATGTTGTTATAAGTAAAAATGTCAATAAATTCTTATAAAAAAAAAAAAACAAAGGACATAAAAATAAGATATAGGGAGGGAAATGACCTTCTGATAGGGAAAGATATAATTATACATGTGGAGGTCTCTGCAGTTTGCCATATTTCTTTCAGCAATTTTTCTTCTAAGTCTATGTACGCATTACTGCTTATTCCGGCTCAAGTGCACCACAGGTGTTTGAAGCTACAGGAACTTGACGTCAGCCACAGTCCATAGGTATCCTGCAGGAGCTTAAGTAAATCATCAACATTTTGCAGCTAGTTTTTCTAACCCTGAGCTGTTTTCTAAGTCTAGCATAAATGGAATACTGTAGCACTTAATGGAAAATATTTTCAATTGACTAAGCCTTACAAATGCAAAGACATTAGTTAACCGGGACTTTCCAACACCTCCTCTTCAAGGACTTGAAATAGCATGGTTTGAAAGCGCAGCACAGGGGAAGCTTTACACAGAGAGGAGGAATGCAGTTCAGGAAAATAGCTGTTTCGTACAAGTGGTAATTGGATATAGGGTAAGTATAATGATAACAATGAGATTCTAATCAGCTCCAAGTCCTGGGAAGTATAAAACTCATATAGTCAGTGCCTGTGTGAATTGAGCACTTTTTCAAGACTCTTGTATCTTATGCTGGAAAGTGTCAATACTGCATTATTCCATTTTAGCTTTATGTTGGGTCTACAAATTAGTTCATTACTGTACTTTACCTGTACCAGTAAACAATTTTTAGCAAGCCTATTATCCTCCATTTTTTTTAGTTGACTATAAGTGGTAGAGGAAAATTGCTGTATATATGCAATAATCTGAAATAAAACTCTGCTGTGATACAAGCAGCTAAAAATAAGTTTGCCATCGCATCTCTGTATCAGAACCAAGCAACAAAGAATGCAGGAGACCAAACCTCCCTGCATTTATTTTTAGTAGTTGTGGCGGTTCTCTGGGGTTTACTGGAGAAGTGGCAAAGGGTAGGTGGAGGGGTCTTAGTCATTTGTCCCTACACCACATCCCCAATCTAGATGTTCCCCTGAGGCTGGTATCGGGCTCATGGGTGTATGTGTGTGTGTGTGTGTGTGTGTGTGGATATACGGGTACCTCAATAAAATTTTGAAAGGTTGTGAAATCTAGTGATGGTTCTATGCCAGACTTTATGGTGTCACATGCAGCTTGGGTCTCACATCTTTGCACTGCCCACTGTCTCTGTGACCCTTCTGATTGCATCTGAATAGGCTGCTTGAATTAAAAGAAACTAGCAACCTACCACTATCAGTGTTTCATACCTTCAACCATAGTTTTCTAAATTCAGCTGCCAAATCCCATTCCTAAATCAACTCACAGGACTCAGCTATACAGCTGCAAATATAACGTTTTAAATGTGTTTTAAGTGCACTATACAAATCTGACACTAGATAGCGATGGTGAGCTTATGGCAAATTTAATATATTTTTCAAAACACTTTTTTTTTTTTTTAAAAAAAGAAGCATTTTCACATTATTTTAATATATGCATATAGATTCCACCACAGTCACATTGGTCTTCCAATTTATTCAGAAGGAACCATAAGTACAGCTTAGACAGATTTAACATTAAGCAGACCAATTTAATTGTGTGACTGCTACTAGAGTCCAGCATATTAAAATTTAAAACATTGGATCTGTCACACTTGTTTCCTATGCTGAGGAAATCTTGCCAAATGTGTTAACATTTATTTGTTAATTTTAGTAAGGCGGATTGATTTGCGAATCGGATTTCTGAATTGTTCTATAGATAATCAATACCTTGAACATATAACTTGGCATGTTATTAGACAAAATAATCAGAAATTAGGGCCAGTTGTTTGGATAATAGTGCTAGCTTATATATATAGCAGAATGTTTCAGTGTCCATCTGCTAGAAAACATTCACTCTCTCCAGATGCAACCTTGTAGCACCACCACAAAATACTGTAGTTATGTAACAAAGAAATTGCTATTTTGGGACATGTTACAAATAATTATCATAGCATGATCTACTACTGTGGGGCAGCCAAGACAATGTGGTATTCTCCAGATGTTTTTGGACTACAAATCCCATCAGCCCCAGCAACATGGCAAATGGTCTTTGATGACAGGAGTTGTTCACAACATCTATTGTTTGGTTGTTGTTAATTAAATTTGTTAGTTTCTTTATCTTGCCCAAGGCAACCCAAAGTGACTTACAAGCAACCAACCATTCCAGAGGGCACCACCTTGGCTACCCCTGCACTAGGGCATCCGTCTAATATTTTTGCATAGGCAAAATTCTATGCAAATCTGGCAATTCAGTACATAATTAAAATTTCTATTTCCATTTTGGACACCTGGCCAGCATCCTGGCTTTGAATGGATCTGAATTATTCAGTGACAATTTTTCAGTCTCAGATGCAAGCCTGAATTTGTACTCCTACTCTACATGGCAGGAATTGCTGATTGCTGCCTATGCTCTGGCTGAATAAAGAACTGTGGCAGAGCACCTGTTACTCACAATTGTCAGAGCTGGTGGATAGGATCCAGAGTCCCCACAACTTTTCTTCTGGAGGAAGTGCAATGGGGAATGGATCAGTTTTATAAAATAGAGCCACAAGCCATGTGTGAGATGGGTGGCTCAACTGACCTCAACTGAGGTAATTGAAAATGCTGCTCAAAAACAGAAAAGTTGAGAAAGAATCTGCCAGTGGTTCCCTGGGACTCCATTTTGTGGCTGAAAGGCATGCTCATAATTTAAGGTAAAAAAATAATGTTTTGGAGGCACAACGAAGGTTTTGTGATTCTGAATAAGGAAACCTTGCCACAGGAAACAGCCAGGCTATGGGATCCCGATGTCTATTTGTGTCACAAGTGGAATAGCACAACACCCAAAAGCATTTTTGGAGGGAAAAAATGTTTATTTCCTTTTTAAATTTAAGGTTATTTAGGATCCCACTAGAGTGGTACAATGGGGAGCGCTCAACTCATGGAAAAGCAGCTTTCATTTTGAAACAAATCTTTCAGGAAAAAGACATACAAAATGATGTGGATCTGCATAAGTAAAGGTAAAGGTAATGGGACCCCTGACCATTAGGTCCAGTTGCGGACGACTCTGGGGTTGCGGCGCTCATCTCGCTTTATTGGCTGAGGGAGCTGGCGTACAGCTTCCAGGTCATGTGGCCAGCATCACTAAGCCGCTTCTGGTGAACCAGAGCAGTGCACGGAAACGCCGTTTACCTTCCTGCCGGAGTGGTACCTATTTATCTACTTGCACTTTGACTTGCTTTCGAACTGCTAGGTGGGCAGGAGCTGGGACCGAGCAATGGGAGCTCACCCCGTCACGGGGATTCGAACCATGACATTCTGATCAGCAAGCCCTAGGCTCTGTGGTTTAACCCACAGCGCCACCTGCTGTGGCTGTCCATAAAACTCACCTAATCACATTCCTAAAAGCTAAAAGAAGAAAGGGGAGGATAGGGAGGTAAAATGGCAAAAGGTGAAACTGCAACAGGTGGGTGCATTGGACAGTCAATAGCAAACTGGCCTCTGCATAAGGAATGAGCAACACCTGTATAATGAAGCATTCATCTGAAAAGGCCCTTGGATTAAAGAAGAGAGTTTCACCTTAATCGTACTTCTGCCTATTGAGCTCCACTAGACCAGTATTCAAAATTAATTAAAACTGCCATGTGACCCTATTTATTTTCTTAGCAAAAGCTCCCGTGTTATCTTACCAGGCATAATGGTCCTCTTGCAGTGGAAGCACTTTGATGAATACTCATTAGAATAACACTCTGTACACAGCAGGAGCTCATCTTTGGCAGCAAAAGGCTTTTCTACCAAAGACTGATGGCACTTGGCACACTGGAAGCAGGCCTCATGCCAGTGGCAGCCTTTGTAAGCAAGATCCTTTGAGAGACAATGAATGCATGTTAATAAAAAGCAGGTGCTTCCTTTAAAAAACAAAAACAAACAAACAAACACCAGTTGGATACAATCAAATCAGAAGGCGCTATGAGCCATTGGTTTCGGAAAAATTGTCAAAAATGACCTGCAGGGTGACAGAATATTCTGTAGTTTAACCGCATCGAAGGAAGTTTTCTGACCTTTTCCTCCTTGTCTACCCTCAAGCTGCATACTTTATCTGAGCTAGCACAGGATGAAAGGAACTGTTTGGAAAAGCCTGCAATCTTAACCACATCTCTGCAAAATTGAATTCAGTGGGACTCACTCTCGGGTCAATGGAGTAAGAAAGGCAAAACTGCCTCTTCTATTTGTGCTAGGTAAATGGGCTATAATTTGGTGTATTGTCTTGTAGAACCACAAAGCGTATCTCCTCATCAGTGTGACTATGTTTTATGTGGCGTTGTACTATAGGTGCCTCCAAATTTTTGTGTCTAATTCTGGACATATGTTCTAAAATCCTGATTCATATAGAATGGAGCGTCATACCCATGTACGCATGTATATAAGTATATAAACAACACAGGGGCATTTCTAGCCCCTTGGCTGCCCGGGGAAGCTGGGCGGCAGCTTCGGGAGTCTCTGCAGCCCGCAGAGACTCCTGGAGCCGCTGCCTGGGCTCCCTCGGCAAAGCGCAGGTCGGGGCAGGGAGAGGGGCGGGCCAGCGAGGAGGGGTGTCACCCCACCTTGCTGGCCCGCCCCTCTCCATGCCCCAGCTCTGCAAGCCAGCAAGTGGTGGGAAAAGCCACTGAAAGGGGGCGAAGGAAAGCAAAGCAGGCGCTTGAAAGCGCCTGCTTTGTCTTCCTTTCCTCCCTTTCAGAGGCTTTTTTTGGCCACTGGCTGCCCCGTGCAGAGCGCGGCATAGAGGCAAGGGGAGGGCCAGCGAGGAGGGGTGCCACCCCCTCCTTGCTGGCCTGCCCCTTGCCTCCATGCTGCGGCAAAAAAGCCACTGCAAGGGAGGGGCTGTTTTTGGTGCTGCTGGGGCGGAGCCGCAGGGGCGGCCAGCCCCGCCTCGCTGGCCGCCCCTGCGGCTCCACCCTGGCAGTGCCAAAAATAGCCTTAAAAAAAAAAGGCCAGGGGGCGGGGCCACCACCCAAAGTGTCACCCCCAGCAGGGTGCCCCCCCGTCCTCCTTACTACGCCCCTGAAACCACACCCATACAGCAGAGCAGATGTAAGAAAGGTTATGTTGCAATTGGAAGCTAGATGGATTTTCCATCTGAATACAGTCACCCCCAGTCTAAAGCTCAGTCTGGATTTGAGTAGTTTCTTGTGAGTTGTTCTTGTGATTTTTATTGTATGTCATCCCAGCGTGTGATGGAATGCTATGGTCCCTTTAAATCTCCACCCCAGGGGAATTAGTATCTGAGTCAGCATTTCACCAAGAGCAGAGCACCCTCACGAGGTGGGAGCTGACCTAATTGTTGAGCATTAAGTTGCCTGCATATGTAAGTGAAACACTTGAATATTTTGGATCATTATTAGGTGGGGGCTTTCCCCCCATGCAGTGGTACCTCTGGTTACGTACTTAATTCGGTCTGGAGGTCCGTTCTTAACCTGAAACTGTTCTTAATCTGAAGCACCACTTTAGCTAATGGGACCTTTTCTCTTCTTATCCTGAAGCAAAGTTCTTAACCTGAAGCGTTATTTCTGGGTTAGCGGAGTATGTAACCTGAGGCGTATGTAACCCGAGGTACCTGTATAAGATTGTATTATATGAGTCATTAACAGCATGTCATGTTTCATTTACCGGGTAGCAATGTACTTAGACTGACTTGATGAAGGGTGACAAGATTTTACCTGGATATTTCGTTGTCAGAGTCCTCCTCATATGCAGCTTTTCAACTACAAGATTTAACACAGAGAATCTACACTCTGGACTTCAGTACAATATAGTTGAACTTTTGGATGTGGAGACATTGAATAGTAATTTGTAGGATTATATATATCACTTCAATATTGTTTTTAAGCTCAAACCAATCAGAGTATTAGTACATGTTATGTTGTGATATTTTGTGTACAATACATTTAATATAATCTCATTTTTCCTATACAGAGTTGTGCTTTATGAGGAATTAAAAGAGGAACAAATTTACACACATCCCACTGTGGTGTGCATAGTTTTCATGAAAAGTTCTGCCTGAGTTCTGAGAGAAAAGATGAAGCCCAAAGACGTGAAGTTTTGTTTCCTTTTGATCATCCCCATTTGCCACTAAGATGCTATTTCTGTGATGAGTGAGGAGGCATTAGGAGATAAACAACAAAATGAAGTTGTCACTTGGCGAATAAAATATTTTAATCCAAACACATCTTTTCTTGAGATATCTTGCTTGCGAAGACAGTGTTATTACATAAAAATGATGAATGCCATTTATTTCCCTGCGAATCTTAGCAGTTACAGGGGAGGCTGTCTGTAATACAGACCAAGGGGAAGTCATTTTTCACTGGTTATTTGTCAGTGGAATTTATTTTAAGGTTTCCCTCGATCTTATCAGTTGAATTAAGCCCAGGCTAGAAAAGGAAATCTCTCTGGAATGAATTGTTAAAATAATACAACTTACTGCCCCCCCATTAAACCCAAATATTAAAGAAGTGACGGCATTATTCTGAGGGTTAATGCAGTTTAAAATCTCTATATTAAGCTGCTGAATTCAGATGATGGATGAAACCCATCCCATTGGGTCTGTAGGGAGCCTGTAAACTATTAAAAACCTGCATTTATCTGCAGAAGCTTAATGTCACAGGTTATATTGTCGCACAACACCCCAATCTCCGAGCAGTGCAAAATCCCAGGGGTTCCAGGCGCTTACCCAGGGTTTGTGTTTCCTTTGGAATGAGGGACAGTGGAGACTGTGGTGTTATTTTATAATATGTGCTTTATTTATACATATATACCACCTGAGCCTACACAGAGGGGTTCACGGCTTTAAAACCCCAAGAGGGTCTTGCTTCTCCCATAGCCACAGCCTTGGATTCCAGCAGAAATCAGGCATGGTTCTGTCTCCCAGCTGCCCAGCCTGCAGCCTTGCTTCTAGCTTCTAGCTCACAAAAAAATCAACTCTCACCTCTGGCCTTTGTCTTTTTACATACAAGAGAGTTGAGAGAGGGGCCCCCATTCACCCATTTGCAACTAGCTTTGTTACCTTAATGGCCCATAATTAGAGGGCCAGTACTTTACCAGGAAGCTAGTCTGGCTATGCCAGGAATTGAATCAGTGCTGGGTCCAGGAATTAGAAGGCGGTTCAGACATACAACAACCTACCCCTCCATCCAACTCATAATAATATACTCTTTTTTTGTTCCTCCCCGTCTATATCTATGGATCCATTATACCTATCTATGAATTTGGGGGTGTGTGAGTCTCAAGCAACACAGGATTACTCTCGGAGTAGTCAGAACCCCTCCAAACAAAGCCTACTCCATCTGCTGCCCCACACTTACGCCAGAAAAGAAGCATAGCTTCATGGCTCACAATCGTTAGTTGTTGATCATAGTAGATTCATTTCTGAGTTGAAATAGAACATTTCTTTAAAGCCTGTGGGTGGTTTTCAATAAACGAGGAGCCCCTTTTCTTCTTTCCTGTCACTTCCAACATGGCAGGCATCAGCTAATGAAGTTTGCTAGGAGGAAGAATCCTGAAGTTTTCAAGGTAGCAGGCCTGAGGCCAGACCCCTGGACCTGACTGCTTCCTAGTAACTACATAGTAGTAGCAAATACTCTTAACAGAAATAAAATAAAATAAAATAAAATGTATTTTTTAACTGCTTCTAAAGTTAACTGCTGATTTTGAGCATTCAGCAAACACACAGAACTCTGCTTCATGTGGAAAGATTAGAGTCTATTTAGGTATTTGAAGGCCCCAACTGGGCCAGAGGTGCCTGGCTGTGGGAAGATCTGAACATGCCCATGATCCCACCCACACGATCAGTGTAGGCTTCCCAACTGCAGGAAAGTTTCTAAGAACATTCAGCTGATTGCTCTTAGAACTATCTTTCAGGCTTTCCTGCATTGGGATGGGGATATCTGGATGGGACATTGAAGGCAGGGGCAACACATGTGCCCCTATGATCTCTATATGCACCATTTCCACAAAGCTTGGAATAACATTGGAACAGTGTTGCTTCTGAAACAAATCAACACTTACCTTGAAGTCACATTCAATGGGCTTCTTGCATTCTTCACAGATGTTAGCAAAAAGGCTGTCGTAGCAATTCACACAGTAAGCATTGTCTTCTTTCGTGGTGTATCTCTTTCCACAAAGGGAGGCCATGCAGTGGTAGCAAGCAGACTGATCACTTGCCATTTTCAATTCTTCTTGATACTTCTAGGGAGAAACATTGTATATAATGAATCTTTGGAACTGCAGCACACATGACTGTCCAGAATTTCCACATCCTTGCATTAAAAGGTCTTTGTGAATAATCTCCTATGAGCTAAGAGCAAAAGTCAGTCAATACAGCACCTAATAATATGCAGATTATCTTTTTTCAAAGGTGCTATTAAAATCTACACCAACAGAGTATGTATTACGTCAAATCATGGGGTGGAGCTGTCTTGGGGCCCCCAATATCTTTTGGGAGGGGGCAGAGGAAGCTGAGTGCAGAGCTGAGTGTGGCATGGCTTCAGTAGCCAGCTCCTCCTCCTGTCATGGAAGGAGGCCAAACATGAGAGAGGAGCCACCAGCCACTGGCATGTGTAATGGCTGTCTCAAGCGCACATGCCTCAGCTTAACTGCCAAGTGAATGTGGCTTATTTTTCCTTTCAGATTGAAGCTGGTTTGGGTGGAAACAAACCAAACAGCAATATTTCTCAAGAAACTCCAGGATAGCTCTGCATCGTGGGTAACGCCATGTGTACACAGACTCGAAAGCCAGGGGTAGGAGTGCTCCAGAGCCACAGCAAACATCAGTAATGTGTACACAGTCAAAGTGTATGTTTTTTGTACCTGGCTCCAGTTGGTGAATCCTAGGATTCTAGAAAAAAAAACAAAGCAAATCCCACAAATCTCAAACCTGCCCACCCCTGCTCTCGATAGTTGCAAATTCTGCTCATCCCTTTGTGCTTGGAAAACTCATTTGGATAAATACTCAAAGTTCAGGATACAGTAGAAAAATCTTCTCAGGTTTGTAGGCAAACTATTTTGATTTGTTATGTGCCCATTGGACCAGAAGGACTTTACTAAAATTAGGACACAGTTCCTGAGAATCAGGGAGATCAGAAGCCAAAGAGTTCCCAGTGAAGCTGACCATTAAACATCTGCTGGAATCATTGAATTCTCTCTCTATTCATGTGATTGTGGAGCTCATGTCAAGAGTGCATGGTTTATTATGGACTCGGAGAAGAACTATGGAGGGGTGGGGGAATCCTTCAAGCCGTTTTTGAAAAGAAAATTATATATCATTGGTACGACAGTAACACTTTCCTAGCATATATGTCTCAGCATTTAGTAACTAAATGAGAAGGGTAACCCAGAAAATTAAAAGTATTGGTTAATTTTTTTAATGCTATGCACAGCTCCCAATTCCTATATTCAGCTCCATATGCTGAATCACAGGCCGTAATGTGGCGTATTATTTTGTCTCAACATACATGGCTGCCTTATAGTGTGAATCAGATGACTGGTCCATCTAGTTCCAGTTTGTCAGCTCTGACTAACAGTGTCATTCAAGCTTAGAAAAAAGAGATCTCTGCCCATTTAAGATCCTTTAAGTGAAGATACGGTGGATTGAACTCTGGACTTCAAGCATGCAGGTCATGTGCTCTCCCACTGAGCTATGACCTCTTCCCTACAAGGTTTGGTGTCTCTTTCCTCAGGACCATGGACTGGTCTGGGAATTTGGTCAGCTTCTTTCTTGCCCACTGTGAAAAATCATGCCCCAAGGTAAATAAGTCTGGTTTCTCTTTGCATGCAGATATAGATAGAGATACAGATATATAAACAAGCTTCACTGGTTGAGACAATGTCTGTGTTACAGAAGTAGAACCACACAGCACTGATTTTTCAGGTGGAAGAGCCACTGTGTGGTGATTTCCCTCCCAATATCTGTGTGGCAAAGTAAGTATTGTGAAGTAGTGTCCGCTTCTCAACACAGAAACACAAGAAGCTGCCTTATACCAAGTCAGACCAGTGGTCCAGGTAGTGCAGTTCTGTCTACAATGACTGGCAGTTTCTCTCCAGGGTTTCAGGCAGGAGTCTCTCTTAGCCCTATCCAAGCTCTACCTGAAGATGTCAGGGATTAAAGATGGAACCTTCTGAATGTACTGCATATGCAAGCTATGGCTATTCCCCAAATGGTTAGCTCCCAAATCTGAAGAAAAGAAGAACCAGTGTGGTGTGCTGGTTAAAGCGTTGCATTTGGATGCAGGAAAACCACGTCTTCAGATTCACTCATCCATAAAGCTCATTTGCTTACCTTGGAGCAGTCAATCACTCTCAGGATATTGCCTCACAGGGTTGTGGTGAGGGACACCCCAGCATGCCCCCAAGTTAACTCCACTAACAGCTACCTGACCCATTGATAGCTGGGATAAGCTACTTCTATAGTTTAAAGAAATGGGGTGGATTATAATGTCAAACAAAGTGATTTTCATTATGCAGTAGCTTACATTTTTAACATGTGGAGACACTTTTTATCATTTTAGCCTATGCGTCATGAAGGGGGAAATGACCAATAACAGCTTTATTTATTTTTTGTCACATAGTTTGCAGGTGTCCTGATGTTCATGTAAAGATGGCAAGTAAATAGTGGGTAATTATCAGTGATTAAACCCCTGGTCCATTTATAAGCAACATAATTGACCACCGTTTGGAAGGAGGGAATTCAAAAATAACTCGAGTTCAGTTGACCAAAGCAATCCCATGCACAGTTTTGCTTTGAGATGTCATTCTGGCCAAAGCAATGAGTCAATATGTCATGAATAACACCAGGCGACTAGCACTTATGTAGGAGAAAAATACCAGCCTTGAGTGCTTTTGACATCTGCTACTGTTTATTTAGCTGCAAGTAATGGGTTTGGTGCCAAGAATCATAGGAGGCGGCATAATCAGAAACTGAGGGTGGGTTTGGATGAGTTCAGACAACCAACTCACCACCAGGTTGGCCGAGTAAATGCCAGGAAACCTTACTTGAAGATCAAAGGGCTTCTCAAATAAACTAGAATCTGCAGCAAGAAATAAAATATCACCAGGTTTCCATCAACCCAGACTGAACAAATCCATGGTGGAAAGCCTGACCACTTGGCAAGCTGGTTTTCTGTAATGGTCTGACCTTTAAATAGTTCAACCCAACCATTTCAGTCTTGTTTATAAAGAGCATGAGCGTGTTTGTGCTGTTGTGTGTAAAAATATGAAGGGCATTAGTTCAGGGCTGATTCGCTCAGGCACCGAATCTACTTCACATCTCATTACTGCTCAGGGAAACCTCTGTGTCCTTCAGCTGAACCAGTTAACTGCCTCAGTGGGAGGTGGGCACAACATTGTGTGCAAGGGATGTCAGGTAACAGAAAGCAGTGCTCTGTGGGGGCTGATTTCTTTCATGTATGCAAGTCCTCACCCAATGGCACATTCACCAGATAATGGGTGTTCAAGTGTGAAAATATTGGTGAAACATACCCAACTACTAGAAATACTGCAGAGAAATCCTTTGTGTGTTTCAACATTTTTTTACCACCTGAAAACCCTTTTATTAAGTGTCAGGATAAGATAGGTGTACTTTACATACAAAGAAGGTATCTGTCAGATTAATTCAGCCTCTTTTCCCATATGTATATCTCTCTCTCATTGGTTTTGTCTTAAAAATAAAGGAATACTAAAAACAACAACAATCTAGGTAAACCCCACAATTCCCAAATCCAGTATTTTACATACAATCTATTTTTACCAACTTGCCCTTGCACTCATGGTATCTTATTTGAAATTAGACAAAATAGAATGAAAAGCTTTTCATATGTGGTAAAGAAAGAAAGAAAGAAAGAAGGAAAAAAAGAAAGAAAATATACTAATCAAAATTAGTTTTTAAATCTGATAATGCAATTCATTCATTTGTTCCAGTGAATCCAGATGAATTAATCTTAAATTTTACATTCCATTGTCATTCATGTTGCTTGCAATTCAAATACTTTGTTTCCATTCAACAAGAAAAATGCCAGCAAGATTCAATTAGCAAGATGCTAATTTATTTCTGTTTCGGAGAAAGTATCCACAAGTGCAGAACAACCCTCTCAGGTATGGACTGTAGTGTTATTGTCCCACCTGTGGTAAAGATGCAATATTTGACAAGGTTGATGACAATGCACAACCTGAACTTTCTGCTTTACCCAACTGTTGCCCTTTGACAGCAGAGCTATATTTCTGCCAATTACTTTCTGCAGTGCCTTTCATGATGGTCAAATTCATTCTTCAGTGCCTTGTTAATGTTTTGTTTTTGCTTTTTTTGAGGGGGGGCTGACTTTTTTTAAAAAAAACATAGCATAATGAAAGAATTTAAGAAGACCCCTGCTGGATCAAGATGAAGACCAACCTTGTCCAGCCAGAAGATCATGGAAAGACTGAAAGCAGACCTACCTTAGTGCAACAGTACTCTCTCCGCATGATTCCCACCATGGGGGATCCTGCTTCATGAGATTTCCTTCCCCAAATGGTGGAAGGAGACTTCAGAATCAGAGCTCTCCAGTTCCACAAATCTGGTCCTGAGCACAATGGTGACTCTAAAGCAATATGCATAGATTTTTATTTTTAAATCTGCTGATCAGGTGTTTGGTTGGAAAGAAGGAAAGGGAACTGAATTCAGCTCCCTATTTCTAAGCGACTGCTTGGCAGAATTTTAATCACATTGATGGTCATTCAACTCAGTTTTACCCAGAGTAGTACCACTGAAATGAATGAATAGTTAATTTCAGTGGCTCTACTCTGAGTTGAATACCACCCTTTGAAAGGACTCTATGCATGCTACCCAGTTGTGAGACTGGCTGAAGATTAAGAAAATATAGGGATGAACAGAGTTAGGAGAAAATGTGTGTAAAGTAGCTTGTATACTTAAAAAATGAGCCCCTTTATGGCGTACATGAAATTAGTGCTGACCAGTATAGAACAAAATGGAATGGAAGAGGGCCAATCCAAGATAATTTGCTTCTTCAGATGGAACCTCAAATTACATCTCACCAATAGGACAGTTAGGCAGAGTCAGATGACTAATTTTCGGTATCACGAAGGGCAGCAATGCCCATGACTTAGCTTTTAGTTACAGTATTTTTTACTTCCAATGAGGAGGAGTGAGAGCCTTGGGAACCATGTACTTTGACTTAGAGTGGAGAGGTGGACATCATTTTCTGTTCCACCTCAGGCAGCAAAATGTCTTGGGCCACCTCTGATCCCCTACAAATCAATGTGCCCAGGTCCATTCAAGCGATGCTGGCAACCAGTGGAAAATCGCACAGGCCTGTCCCTGGCAGTAAAAATGTGACAACAATTTAAAACCGAACAATTTGCTGCCTGTTCATGACATCCCCAAGTCACCTGCTTGAGGTGGCTGCCTCACTCTGCCCTAGATATGGCACTAGTGTACTTTCTTGTCACCATGTGGATGCATCCCTTGTTCCGAGCACAACTGTGTAGCTACAGCTGCTATGATTCACATACCCTCACACATAGCTGGGGACATGGTGCTATACATTAACATCTCCCTGGATGCAGCCGACAAGTGGTTGGTGCTTTGGAAAAATGAGGTGAGGATTTTCTACCAATAGGTGATTGGTGTTTTTAACCCCCTGCACCGACCATTTGCCAAGGGAACCCCTCCTTCAAGGATTACTCTTCATGATGGTTCCCAGAAGCTGCTGTTTTTGTTTTTTAATCCTGCTTTTTAATCCTTTCCTGTCCACTGAGCAAATAAATCAGAGTAATACACGAGAAGAAAACCTTGCAGGATCAAAATGAGCAGAGCCATAGCCAAGTTAAATCTGACCCACCTCGCACAATCCACTAGGATTCCCCCCACCACCACCGCACACTTTATTTTAGCCTTCACTGACCTGATGCCTTCTGAATGTTTTGGACTCCATTTCCCAACAGCTGTGGCTGATGGGAGTTGGGAGTCCAAAACATCCAGAAGGCACAAGCGTGGCGAAGGCTGCCTTATTGGAGATCCCACTCATTTCAGTAGGACATATGCAAAAGAGTCTTTTTTGGTGGGTGGTGGAAGGAGGACTGCTATGGGCAAAATCAATTGCAAATGATTTTTAATGCTTAGAAAAACGTCTGAATTATATAATGCTTGGTTTATTCCACCCACCTTTCCTGTGTTGAGCTGGTTTGGGAATAGAACGGTTTATGAAATACCAAGAATTATCTAGCCCTCAGTCCACACACACAGATATGAGAACATGTAACTAATATATTAGACTCTCCTGCTAAAAATGAGTGGATGGCTGAGAACTCTTGAGTTTTTAATTGTATTCCCTCAGGGTTTGTGGAATGTCAGAGAGGAGGAGTATAAGAAGAGGAGGAAGATGGAATGCTGATCTCAGACCAAAAATAGTGACTACTTTATTTGGCACAAGCAGTGGAAAATTCCTTGTCTCTGCATACTACAAAACTTCGTGTCAAAGTGATTTGCTGTGTCTACAACTGTGTCAAATGGCCTGCTATCTAAAATGACCGACAATACAATCCATCAAAGCAATCCCAAAAATGAGCGAGCATCTTATGCTCAAAACTATTGCCTATTTGCTTTTAAGTCATACAAAGGAGGGTAGATAGATGTTTGAATGGGGAACACAATCTAGTACTCAAGTTAGTGCAGGGACCAAAGTGGTGGAATATTAAACTATTGCCCCTGAGGAAGATCATCTTAAGAGTTTACACTGTTAGGTACTGTGTGCATAATATCTTTGGTTCAATCCCCGGCATTTACAGCAAGGGCTTGGAAAAACTGCTAACTGAGCCCCTTGCCAATCAGCGTAGACAATACCAGGTGAGGAGAATTAATGGTCCTCCTGGTTTTAAAAAAGAAAAGGGAAGAAAGTAGGTCATACGAAATTGGTGGAGCATACTGGCTAAGAGGCTGTGTTGTGAACCAGGAGCTCAGTTCCAATCTTGTCTCTTCCATGGACTCACTGGCTAGCTAGGAAAGCCACTTCCTTTCAACCTCAGTCCTCCTCTCTTGAAGATGGAGATAATAACACTGACTTCACTTACAAATTTATTATAAGGTTTACAACTAGGAGCACACCATCAAGTATGCTTAGGCGGGGTGGTGGTGGTGGTGGTGGTGGTGGACAATTCTCCCCTGATTTTTTCCTCCCTAGTTTTTGTTTGTTTTGATGCAAACCTAAAGGCTCTCTCTTAGGTCTGATGAATACCTCCCTGCACCCTTGAGTGCGTGAGGCTGCTTTGACTACATAAGCAATGGGAAACATAGAATGCTGTTTGTGTCTGCCCTGTATGGAGCGCCCTGCAGCAGCTCTGTCCACTCTCTTACTGTAATCTAAAATGACACCCCTGCGGAGTGGTCCAATCTTGTACCTTTCCCTGAACCTTTGTGAGACTCATCAGAAAACAGGGAGCGGTGAGTGACTCATTAAATACTCTGTGGTATAGGACTTGAAGGACTCACCAACATTTCTGCTTCTCCCGTGCTTTCTAGGCACAGGTGTGAGGGTTTGTTAGTTTGCCCTGCAGCTTTTCCCGAGAAAACCCTCTGCTTTCTGCCGAAATGTCGCAAATATCAGTTTTCAGATTGACGTTTGTTCCAATTCAGTGGTCAACAGTGGGTTTCCTTGAGGAAAGTGGTGGGGCAAATGAAAAACCTCTCAGACCTGTGCCTAAAAAGCATGGAACAAGCGGAAGAAAACACGAAACAAGTGGAAGTGTGGACAATCTCTAAGACAACACATCAAAATGATTAACAGACGTCTCCCTACACTTGCTGTCTTCTGACCCCCAACCCCCAGTTCATAGATAAGGGAGCGAACATCATGCTGTTAAAACAAAATCCTTTCCACTGCTTTGATCTTAATCTCTAGAGAAACATGTTAACTTTAATTTTGCTGGAAGCTATATTTTGTGTTTGAGTAAATCAGATAAAGAAAGACACCAAAGACCTGGTGCTACGCACATTACCGGACTACAAAGGTTGTCTGGTTCTTTCATTGTCTGCCTTATTTCCAAACACAGCGAACGTACAGTGAGTCACTGAACTGTTGCCTAGACATGTGTAGAACCAGTGGGTATAAATATTATTCTGGGTCAGTAGCCCATTTGATCCATTGTTCTCTTTCTAACTTCTTAAACTTTTTATACCAGATCTAAAATTGCCATGTTAACAAAGCAACCTGCTAGAATGCAGCCCCCTCCTAGCATCTGCTGCCACGATTTAGATGTTCCAAATCCAAAGGATGTTGCAGCCTTAAGGTGGCTGCATCGAGCATCCTTGATCCTTCCTGCTCTGTGACAATTCTAATCCATTTCCAAGTGTCTGTCCTCTTTCATGCCTTTGATCTTTAAAGCCTAATAACCCCATTTTAACGAAACTTACAAATTGTTAAAAAATAGACTGCTTTTTAAAAATATTTTTGAGTTGAACCAATCTTTTTGGGTGACCTAAAAAAAACCTTACAAAAACAGAAGATAATATACCAAATAGTGTAAAGCCTTCAAAAGGCTGTTTGGTGGTCTTCCCCCCCGCCCCACTTGACCTAATTTTGTAAAGAAAAACAGTCCAATTACACTACGCCAACCAGATCACCTATATCTATATGCTTGTCAACACTCTCAAAGACCTCTAATAGGTTCATGAGAAAGAATTACCTTTGAAGAAACCATGCTGGCTATGCTTCTGCAATGCTTGTTCTTCTATATATTTTATATATGTTTTACTGTGGTTTTATAATGGTTGGAAGCCATCCAGAGTAGCTGGGGCAACTCAGTCAGATGGGCATAAATACTTATACGCTTGCATATTTTATTTTTAATATTATTTTCCACCAGCCTGTAATTTCCAGGAACCCCCTTGGATCCTTTTTTTAAAAAATTGGTGTTACATTGGCTACTTTTCAGTCCTCAGGGATGGAGACTGACCTGAGTAGCATATTTTTGCTAGAAGATCAGCAATTTCACATTTGAGTTCTCTGAGAACTCTCAGGTAGACGCTGTTCTTTTCATCTGGGAGGCTTCTTGCCTCTAATAGCTGATAGCTGACCGTCAACTATGCTGCCATTCTTGCTATTTCATGTTGTTGTCTCCCCCCATGAGTTTAGTCTTGATAGAAGAATATTGAAGAATCATACAATAAAAATCTGCATATTACAGAAATATTGCATACACACATAGAGGCTCTGAAGCATATAGGGCAACCAGGATTTTCCCCATTCACTTCAGTGTGAGAGGCAGAGTCTCTTGCTGGCAAATGGATGCTTTCATAGAGCTGCCCCTTCCCACTTAAGTGAACGAGAATGCTTGGGTGCTCAAGAGTTCTGTGCACACACACAAAACACACAGAGAGTAGTTGGGACCCTCAAATTGGGAGACTGAGTGTTGCATAGATCACTGAGGATCAGAGCCATCTTCAAACAAGCATGCTTTTTCATTAGATCAATGTCACAAAGCAAACATTTTATTTAGATTTCTACAGATTATGCAGGCTCAATCATAGTGACGTGTATGGCAACAAAAAGAAATTCTTAGCAATGTGGTAACAGATTTATGGATAGATTTGTTCCAGCCAGCTCGGGGGGGGGGGAATATGTTGCGAAATGTCAAGCAATTGTATGATATGAAGAAAAATATGAGAACGAGCATCAGATGGGAACAGACCAGATGTGAGAAAATGGTCTTCTTCTCAGTGAAAGTATGTTAACAGCTGGGAGAAAAATATGTTGTTAAAACAAGGAAGACTGAAGAAAAAATATTGCAGGGCATCAGTTCCAATGCCTCACCATCCTAACTGATGGTTTTAGATAGATTCCTAATGCAAAATGAGTATGGGATATTGAATGTTGTTGTTCAGTCGTTCAGTCGTGTCCGACTCTTCGTGACCCCATGGACCAGAGCACGCCAGGCACGCCTATCATTCACTGCCTCCCGCAGTTTGGCCAAACTCATGTTAGTAGCTTCGAGAATACTGTCCAACCATCTCATCCTCTGTCGTCCCCTTCTCCTTGTGCCCTCAATCTTTCCCAACATCAGGGTCTTTTCTAAGGAGTCTTCTCTTCTCATGAGGTGGCCAAAGTATGGGATATTGAATAGTACCATATAAAATGACCTTCAGTTATAGGAAAGTTTCCTTTGCAGTATATATTTACTGATACCAGATGGGCATAGCAATTGTGTGTGTGTGTGTGTGTGTGTATATGAGAGGGGCAATGAGAATGAGAATACATACATGGTGAAGAAATTGCCACATTGAATGCCCTGCTGACTCATTGCAACCAGGTTGGAAGGAACCATTTCCCCCTTCCCCATTGACTCTAATGTGAAGGAATTTGTTGATTTGGGGTGGGGTAATGTTGGGGAAATAAGGGTATTAGGAATAGTGATGGTGGCTGAGCTTGCCACTGTATGGGGTGGAGCCGAGGCTCCTGTGTCAGACCTCTCTCTCCACTAGCACATCCACAGTCATGAGCACAAACTGACCAAAAGGATCGAAATACTATGGATGGCCAGCACTGATTTAAAGGCTCATGCAACCAGAGAAAGTAAGGGTGGAAAGTACAACAGAAAAGAGCTGAGTAATGAACAAGCTGCACAATTCTACAAGGAACGAAACATGCCTTATAAATCTGATTAAACATGTTGATGTACAAGTAAAGACCATTCCATTTGAATAAAAGTTTCTTCCAGACAGTGTATTTAGGACTGTAGCTTTATTATGTGTTTTCACTGACAATAGCTCAGGAGGCTACATTATTATGCACATTTATGTGGGACTAAGCCCCATGGAGCACATGCAGGACTTGAATCTGAGTAAATAGTCATAATATTTCTTTGCATAGCAGATATGTTGAATGGAAGGGTAGGCTGGAGGAAATGGCAGGTGAACTGTAAATAAAATTACTTTAACCACAATTTGTTTCCAAGAATTATACCATTTAGCAGACATAACGCCCCTCCAAACAACTGTTTTAATTTTTTGTTTTTTGTTTTTTGGTACAAGTAACCGAGTTTGCTTGAATTTGCTTAGTTAAATTTGCCTTCATATTGGCAGCACAAAATAGTATATGGAGACTTAAAAAAAAATTACACACACAAACACACACACACACACAGGCAGCATAGAACATTTAAAAATAGGAATAAGTATGATTCATAATTTTCAGGTAACCCAAATTTCACAACATTGACAACATATGACCTGATAGCCAGTAGGCAAATTGCAACTTCTGTTAAAACTACTACCACCCACATAATCTCTCTCAGCAAGTCTTAATACCAGTTAGTTCTCCCAAGTCTAAAATGTGCATCCATTCTTTATTCCCCGTCTGAGTTCCTTTCTTTGGCCATATTGCAAAATCTTAACTCTCTTACGGTACAAACAGAACTATAGGGAGGAGAGGAACCTGAAATTCTCCATTATGTTCTCTCATTATGGCAGCTGTGAGTGGGAAGATCCTTGATATTGCTGTGAACAACTTTTTAAATAAATCAAGTTTCATATATTAGAGAGCTAGAGAATGTAAGTTACTCAGATACTCACATTTTTCTACCAGTTGCCTCTTCCGATGCTTGGACAGGATGAGGAAAGATTGTAGATTTTCAGAGGAAGGGATCCAAGAGAAACAAGCATAGCCTGCCAGATCTGTTTTGTCCCCTATGGGATTCCTTGGTTCTGCAGTAGGCAGCCAAGATTACTCTGTTTCCTTTAGACCTCAAACAGCTGGGTCTCTTGATATTTTGTCATATACTGTCTGTGTTGGGAGTTAAGCACAGAACATGTAGGAGGACCATGAAGGGCTCTTATATTTCAGAGAGGAGGAGGAGATGTTTCAAAATCTGAAAATATTAGCAGTCACAAATTGCACACAAGAACAGCCCCGCCCCTAACTGCTCTTGCCATGTTATGATAGCTGCACATCAACAGAGTACCAAGCGTGAACTTGGAAGCTGACAAGGCTGATTTAATATTCTAGAAGCAATAATCCAGGATGCTTTAAGGCAGGCTTAAAAACAACAATCACATATTGTTTTGTGAAGAAATAAATGTAGCCTTTACTTACATAATCTTGGTCTTGAAGCAGCAATTATGGTAGCAAAATGAAGGCAGGTTTATAACTACTAAGTTATGAAAGTACAAAATGTACATTCAAAAATGGTGTCTGAGCTGCAGAGCCGACATGCCTGGTGAAGTCAGTTTGGAAGCAGGAAGACGAGAGAAATGCCCAGGCGGAAAGTTAAGCATGAAGTGTTAGGGCCAGCTTCCTGCTAAGGCAAAGGAAGTGAACTCACAGAGTTCTCTCTAGTAAATTTTTACAGGAAAGCTCTGTGAGCCTCAGGCCCTTCACTTGCCTATCTGGCAAAACATGGATTGTTCATTTGACTGCAATAATGTCCCCCACTCCATAAAGTGTCCTTGGGACTAGTCTCTGAAGCAACAACCATCAAGAGTAAACATTCTAAGCAGATATATGATAGGTTCCACAGCCTTGAGATTATAGCTGGGTAAATTGGGATAGTAGTGGAAAAGTATAGTTGATATTTGCTTCTGTTGCACCCGAAATGAAGGTCCACATATTGAGGGGGGGGGCAACTTCTGCCTTTCCAGCTCCTGCAGGTCACACACCAGCCATCTTTCTAGGTGCCAAATGCCAGGATAAAGAAGCGCGTCCTTAGCGCATTAGCAACTCAGGATGTGGCAGATTTGGAAAGCCATTGTGGGAAGGTTTGTCTATAGTGGGTCACTGGTTAACCTGCTGCCACTCCTAAACAGTCTAGAATTCCATATAGGCTGAATATTGTAGGTCATGGTGGTGACAGCATACTGGAGACTCCAGACACCTGCTTCTTAGCTTGCTTGCAGCTTCCATGTGGTTCTAAAACTACTGATTTGTGATTCTCAGTCATCTGTTGCTCTCCAGTTTCTGATGTAGGAAGCTGCTTCAGAATGGATCGTGATTTGTAAAATTACAGTGTAAAGTAAAAGGAGATCCTGTAGGTTAATATAGTCATTTAATGAGTTCATGTAACAACAGCTACATTTTTTAAATAAAAACACACACCACACAACTAATTTCAGATGGACTACAGGCTCCTGTACACATTTGGTTGAAGTATGGTCCCCTTTGGTTGTAGACATCATTGTGGAGATTTTTTTTATCATTCCAATTTAATTGGGCACCCTGATGAAGGTGCTTGCATCTTGGTGTGCATCAAAAATTCACATGAGGGGAAAAAAATTGTGATTATTTTGAGAGGAGTAACATAATCTTCAATCTTATTGCCCCCATATTCCCATTGCAAACGTTCAAAATCGTTTTCCATTTTACAACAACAGCAGTAACAGAAGAAGAGAAGCATGACAGGTATAAAGTTTTCATGGAAAAAAGCAGAAGCACTGAGCAAGGGGAGCTTATGGTAGAGAACTTGAAGGAAAGCAAAGGTCTATGTAAAAAAACAAAACAAAAACCCGAACAGGAAGAGATGGGAGTAATACGAGGTGAACAATGAATAAATATTAAGACTGGGAACCAGCATGGAAAATTCTGTGGGGATCCAAATGACAAAGGAAACAAGGGAAAGACTAAAACTTGTTCTAGTGGGGCAGATATCCCTGCCATGATTTCAAAGCAATCACATTTTAAAGGGATCCAAGTTTGCTTCCACTTCAGACACAGCTGCCTTGCCATAGCTCCCTTTCTTTTGTCTGGCTTGGAGCCAATCTGCATGAGTCACATCATGAATGCAGAGAAAGCTGGCTTAAGGGCAGGCAGAACCTGGCATCAAAACTTGTTCGCAGTCAGGTATCCACAAAAGCAACCCATAGTTGCTTCAAAGTAACTTAATACAATGGGAAACAGCAATGCTTTTTTTTGTTTTGTTAAACCAAATGCTCCTATATAATGGAAAGTATTATTAAATTTATAGCCTTAAGAGGTATAAATGCATCTAAATTACAGCAAACAGCAGTAACAGCAATCAAAAGAGTTACGCTTGGCACAAACAATAACAAAAATCTCAATGAATGGCAGTTCGGGAGAATGATTTGCTCAATAAAACCAAGACATGTACAAAGACCTGACACAGGAACTAATGATAACCTTTTCCTAGCTTTTTCTTCTTTAAAGAGATTAAATATTGTGTCTTATAATAGAGGTATTACAAAGTTATAAACACCAAAGAGTGAAGTACTGTTAAACATCACATGTATCTAGCAATGAGACACTGCAGAGTGTGTTTAAGAGATCACTTTAATGGGCATTTTTCAACATTTGTCTTAAACTGTGTCTCTGACAACCCCCCCCCCAACTGAACAAACTGGAAACTGTTATATATGCTAATATTAGGACTAAAATAATTTGGGGATTCTAACTTTTTTTAACCACAACCATTTCTCTCCATAATGTTAAAATGATACAGAGCACTATGTATTTCTGATACACAAACACACAATTAATTTGTGATGCAAAAAGGCTCTAGTGACATTTCATTTTTAAGTGGTTAGTAATTTGGAAAGGAAAAATACAGAATACAGAGATATGTTGACTCCTGAGTTCTGAGTAGTAGAACTCTTACAGGTGAAAATTTAGCCAATTCTTTCTTCTCTCTGAAGCCCCCTATGCCTCATAGAAATCAGCTCTGGAGAGTTGGCAGGGTCTCTGTAGCAAAGGATAGAGAAATGCAAGGGCTGCTGTGTGTGTGGGGTGTTTTCTCCCCTTCTATCTGTGAGAATGTCCAGTTAACAGAAATGTAAGGACACCTTCCATTTGCATATACCTGTAAGCAACAACCTTTTGAATAAATGGCATCTCTTTATGTAAGGAAAACACAAGCATTGCGCGAGAACATATTTGGTGAATATGTAGGCTTTGAGATTTCAAAGAACTCATCAGACAGAATTCTATGAAATGCAAAACCTTGCATAGTCCTACACCAAGTTCCAATCCAACAGTTTTAAAAAAATATGCTCCACGTCTTCCATCCTTTGATACCAATACTATTTCTGTGGCCAACAAAACTGAGAATTCTTAACTCTATGAAAGCTAAACAAATGCTTTGTTCAGTTGCCAGATATTACAAAAATATTTTTAAAGACAAATTATCCCTTTGGTTATGCTGCCTTGCATTTTCAACAAGCAGTTCAGTTCTTTTCGCCAACCACATGGTTGCTGTGTTTAGGACTGAAGTATAATTATTACAAACACAGCTTCTAAAAGCCAAGGCTATTTCAAGCATCATCACAGTTCTCCTCAAAGAAAACATCCCGACTCTTTGAACATCCTGAGTGAGTTTTATTAAGATTATCATTCCTCTGTTACAGAAGATTTTCTGGGCCTGAGAACAAGGTCTTTGACAGAGGCAGCCAGCTCCTGGAGTTCTTTCCGGATTGCCTCTATGCTTTCTTCTGCATTCAGGTTGTTATCCACTGAGTCGTCATCCCCTTGCCCAATCTTCTTATTTTGACTTATCAGCTGTTTCACTACTAACCCCTGGTATTTGACAAGAAGAGAATGCTGATCCTGCAAAATGAAGCAAAATGTGGCTACTAAGAAGGCAAAATGAGCAATTCAAAATCAAACGGTGGTTGTGTTAGTTCATAAAAAAGAACCCGCAGTGAGAAAAGCAACTTCCTTCGAGCATAATTATGATCACATCTCAAAAGAATCAAACCAAACGAGATCTGTTTTAACAGGATTTACATATTGCTTAGTCATCAAAACCTAAGGTGTTCACATAAAATATATACCAAGATTAAATTCACATTTTATAAAAAACGATAACCTTAACATTTCTTCAAAATATACATGAGTGATTTTATTTTTGTCTAATATCAATGGGCAGATCATAAAAAAACTATTTTAAATATTGCATCCCATATTTACAGCTTTCCCTGGAAGACCATTGCACTATAATGTTGCACAGTAGCTGCTTCTCTTAAATTCAGTAGACCACATGCCTAATTTTCTCCCTTGTTATACATAATTCACACACATAGTTCACTGTATGTGCTTAATTAGAATTCTATGTTGTGGAAATTAACTACTGAACCAGTCACAGAAATGTCCACTTCCATCCCTCTGCATGAACGTATAAAATCCTATACATATTCACTCTTACTGATTTCCATACAATTAACTCCTAGAAAGTGTGTACAGGTTTTCAGCCTGTCAATAAAAATAAATAAATTAAGTGGTTTCTGTGAATGCCAGCATTTTTTCAACTTCTGCAAAGAGGAAATTACAGCACTTCTTGGTTTTTTCAGTGTAAGTACCTCTGGGATCTTTGTACTTAAGAAAGTAATGATCTGTGGCACACATCTTCCGGGTGCATGAAGCATGCAGTGTGTTGAGAACTGGAACAGCAAGACTGATGTCAGGTGAAGAACGAGAGCTGGATCTTCTGTGACTTTCAGCTGTTCAATCAGAGCTTGTCTGTGTTGGAACAGGATTTGCCTGAGACAAGAAACAGGATGTATGATGAGAAAAGGTTTTTACCTATGGTGAATTAATCTGTAAGACAATGTTCCTTGAAAGTAAAAGTTTTGGACTTGGACCATAGTTCAAAACTATAGTTCCACTATCCTCTTCTGGGAGGCCATAACCAGAAACTCTCACCTTCCCAGTTTGTATGATCTAAGGCCTTTTAGAGTGGATGGGATGTTTTTAATGTTTTCTCTCTCCCCATTCCCGCTTTTAATATATGTACTACTATTGTTTTGAGTTGCCTGTGGCAAAAAAGAAACTAATAAACTTAGTAATAATAATACTAGTACAGTACAAAGATAATGATGGCAGCTTCACAAAAACTTCAAAAAGCTGAATACATTACTATTCTACCCATTAACAGAAATGAAAAACAGCAATTTACTGGTGCATAATATTACCAAGAGGTATAAAGGTAAAGGTAAAGGGACCCCTGACCACCAGGTCCAGTCGTGTCCGACTCTGGGGTTGCGGCGCTCATCTCGCTCTATAGGCCGAGGGAGCCGGCGTTTGTCCGCAGACAGCTTCCGGGTCATGTGGCCAGCATGACAAAGCCGCTTCTGGTGAACCAGAGCAGCGCACGGAAACGCCGTTTACCTTCCCGCTGGAGCGGTCCCTATTTATCTACTTGCACTTTGATGTGCTTTCGAACTGCTAGGTGGGCAGGAGCTGGGACCGAGCAACGGGAGCTCACCCCGTGGCAGGGATTCGAACCGCCAACCTTCTGATCAGCAAGCCCTAGACTCTGTGGTTTAACCCACAGCGCCACCTGGGTCCCTGGTCACCAAGAGGTATAGATGCCATCAAATACACTCATTATACCTTTCTTCTATCATGGAAATCATGGCGGCATATGTGGGTTCCAGGCAGTCTCCTACCCAGGTTCTGACCAGACTTGGCTTAGATTCCGCAAGAACTTCAGGTCATGCATTACTACCATCCCATATATTTCTCCAAATGCTGTTGGAAGTTCCATGAGGTTAAGCGACTCTATTGGACAGATTTAGGAAGCCAAGACTACAGTACAAGAACATTAATTGCTACTGCTTGCAGAATGATAAAGTGCTTCTGGGATGACAATAAATTATGAATACTGCTGTTTCTAGCTAGTTAGCTATGACTCCACCAACTTGTCAATGTGTCTTTTCTCTAAAGTGGGAGCCAGTGTGGTGTAGTGGTGGACTTGTAATCTGGTGAACCGGGTTCGCTTCCCCACTCCTCCACATGCAGCTGCTGGGTGACCGTGGGCTAGTCACACTTCTCTCTGAAGTCTCTCAGCCTCACTCACCTCACAGAGTGTTTGTTGTGGGGGAGGAAGGGCTTTGAGACTCCTTTGGGTAGTGATAAAGCAGGGTATCAAATCCAAACTCTTCTCTTCTTCTTCTTAATGTTAAAGCATCTCCCCATTGGTAGCCACGTGGTAGTAAAACTAACTACCTTTAATGAGGATGAATATGTGTAAACACACTGTTGAAGTATCTTTCTGTATTTTTTAAAGGATGCTGTTTCCAATTCCAGTTTAATAATGTTGAAAGCATTCAATGTCAAATTTAGGACTCATAAGCTGCAAGTTTTTACATGTGCAATATATATACAAGTCTATTTAGAAATAGAACCCATTGTGTTCAATGAGATGGATTACCAGGTAAGTAGGCAGTGGTGTTTTTTTTCTTCAAAAAAAATGTTTAGGGCTACTCTCATTTTCTTACTCATATTGAAATACTGCCCCTCAATGTGGCCAAACTTAAGATTCATAAAATGTTTAGGGGTATACGTATTCCTGCATCCCCCACCCCCAGAAAAAAGCACTGTCAGTAGGTATATGTATTCTAAATATAAAAGGATTTTAAACAGCCACAGAATGAAGTTGTGTAATGCTCCAAGAGACTACAATTTAACTTTTGTCCTCCATAAGCAGTTCCTAACCGTGAAGGATCTTAAATGAGCATATATATTTTTTTGGTGGGGGGAGGCATGGCTAGATACCACCAAGAAAGCTTAGGTCATAAGCAAAAAGCTGGAAAGTATCATTTCTGGAAAATTAACTTACATTAAAACATTTTTATCACCCGATTCATTGGAGCAGCAAGACTAGTTTGCCAGCCATGAAGCAAGGACGTTTGCACCTATCCTTCTGAAAAAGTGATCACCTGTAGAAGCCTATGGAGGGAAACTATGTATTGCAAAAATATTACCTTTCTTTCTTCTTATCACCCTTTTTCACCATAATATCACAAGCTTCTGCAGCAGCATCGAGGCAGGCAACAAACTCTTCTAAACTCTTCAAAAGAAGCAGAACAAAAATAAATAAATAGCAAAGCTATTATCTCCTTTAAATTCAGTGTGAGGTTTTCCACACAGGTTGAGAGAAGCTCACCTAACGTGGACTGTTATGACCTCCTTCTACACACAGAGGTATCTGATATTTTGCCTATATTGTGTCCTCCGCTGTTTCCCCCATCCCTCTTGCTTTTTTCACGCCTATGAATAAAATGCTCACTCTCAGTTTATTTAGCTTACAGTTTGCCTATTTCGAAATTGACTATTAAAGGAAAAGTGAAGAACAAAATCCGTTACTAAATTAAGAATGACAAACCAAATAAAACTACACTTCTTTAGGAGAGTGGGTGCAGATTGGATGCCTGAAACTTACCTTGCCATTCAGAGAAATGTGGAGTTTTGTTAAAGGACCTCTTGTCTCTTCAGATAAAGTACTCAAAATCTTTTTCCTCATCTATTTGAAGAAGTGTGCAAATCAATGAAGGTAATTTTAGATTCCAATGAACAACATGTTTTGGTCAATAAACTTAAAAGAAAATAAGAAAGTAGTCTTAGAAACACTAATCTCCTATGGCAGGGATCAACCTTATTGGGCCTTGTGACATATTTGCAAACCAGAGGAATGGTCACGGGCACCTTGCACACTGCACACACACACACACACATCACATTTAGGCTTGAAAAAAGAGATTTTGTTGCACTGGCCCCAGATAATGGGGTGTTTGTAACCTTCCTGGCAAGAGCCAATTTTCTCCCCACAGCTATAGTGTCCTGGAAGATCACCCCATAACAATTAGGCTCGAGAAAAGCCTTCTGTTGCAGTTAGGCGGGGAGCAATTTTGAAGGGGATGCATAAGAGAAAGGAAAAGAGTAAGCCATCTCTCCCCAGCTGCAACCCCCCACTAATCACCCCTTCTTCATGTCAATTAGACTTTAAAGAAGCCTTGTATTGTTGCAAACAGAAGGGCTCTGTGAAATTTAATTGTGTGTGTACAGTGAGGTCAGTAGGGAGGGTCACAACCATGGGGAGAGTTTATTGTACCTCCATGCCCCCCAAAATGCAATTTGCTTCGAAATAAATCAGCTACAATTGAAGTTTTCTTCTAAGCCTAATTTCAGCAAGGGGAGGCACGTGGAGGCAGGACCCTGTGGTCAGCAGAGAAGGTCTCTGCAGGCACTGTGCTGGAGACCTATGGACAGGGAACAGCCATAGAAAAAATGTCTGTAGGGGTTGTGGAGATCCAAGCTATCTTATAAGCACAGGAACCCATGACCTACCATAGGGTCTAGGAACCAACAGACAGCCAAATGTTCTTGGACTACAACTCCTATCATCCTTGACTACTGGCCATCCTGGCTGGGGCTGATAGGAATTGGAGTCCATCAATAACACCTGAAGAAGTACAGGTCCCCCCTCCCCACCGTCCAGCTCTACAATGAGGGTGGAGGAATACGAACTAATCGCTTTAAGAATCTGTGAAGATAATAGGAAATAGTATCAAGGTACCTCGGTGGTAATGGCAGTGTAGTCTTCTGCTGCCATCATCTGATCAGCAGCTAGGCAGTTGAAGATGAGGTTAGTGATGTCAGTGCAAAACGTCTTCAGCATGTGCTTGGCAATGTTACTTTGAGTCTCATCTGCAAAACAGAATTTCTGCGATTAAAAAGACAATTTGTAAATATTTGCATATTACATTAGCCAATCTAGAGAGGCCTCGGTCTTTTTTCCAACCACAAAGCATCTTTCGCTCTGCTTCCAGCTGCTTTTGCAGGTGTTAAAATGTCCGTGGCATGAAAGACCTGCAAATGTTATTGCAAAGGTCAGACAAGATGTTTCAAACTAGGCCATCTTTTGCTTCAAGCAGAGAAATGAATATTAAACTGACTCCTACAGGCAGTTCTGTGCGGATCACAAATGGTAGAATTCAATGAATATCCACACAAAAATATCTGTGGTAGACAGGGGGAGAAGAATATAAACCAAAGATGTAAAAAGTTTAAGTAAATGGATGGGCAGTATCATCACAGCATTGGTAGGAAATAAAATCCAAGTCAGGGGGTGAAGGGGGAAACTGCCATTCAGCTACTAAGCTTAAAAGCCTGTTGTTGTTGTTCAGTCGTTCAGTCGTGTCCGACTCTTCATGACCCCATGGACCAGAGCACGCCAGGCACGCCTATCCTTCACTGCCTCTCGCAGTTTGGCCAAACTCATGTTAGTAGCTTCGAGAACACTGTCCAACCATCTCATCCTCCGTCATCCCCTTCTCCTTGTGCCCTCCATCTTTCCCAACATCAGGGTCTTTTCTAGGGAGTCTTCTCTTCTCATGAGGTGGCCAAAGTACTGGAGCCTCAACTTCAGGATCTGCCCTTCCAGTGAGCACTCAGGGCTGATTTCTTTGAGAATGGATAGGTTTGATCTTCTTGCAGTCCATGGGACTCTCAAGAGTCTCCTCCAGCACCATAATTCAAAAGCATCAATTCTTCAGCGATCAGCCTTCTTGATGGTCCAGCTCTCACTTCCGTACATTACTACTGGGAAAACCATAGCTTTAACTATATGGACCTTTGTCGGCAAGGTGATGTCTTTGCTTTTTTTTTTTTTTTTAACAAAATTTTATTAGCATTTTCATAATATAACACAAACCCAACCCCACACCTACAAATACAAAAACAAATACAAATACACATAAAGTCAGGATTTTTCTTCTTGCTTATATACCTTACACACACAAAAAAAATTCTAGTTCTGAATCTTGACATTTGACTTCCCCCGCCTTTTCACCTTCGGTTTTAATTCAATATACTATTTCCTTAACAACTTTTTTCTATAAAAAGATTTAACTTTACTTAAAAAAAGAAAACATACTTATCTCGATCTTTGCATTATAACCTAAATCATAACCAAATATTCTTATAGCTAAACTTATTTCTTCTGTCCTTTATCATGCTGCTTTTAACTTAAAATTCAATATCTCCTTGCTTAATTAAAATAAACTTGTAATTAACAGACTTCACACTCCGATTTCGGATACCATGGCAGACCATTTAAATTATACATTTAGTACTTCAACCCACTCCCCCTCTATCCATTGTCTTTTCCTGTCTTTCTCCACAGCCAAATCTCCCTTTGTCTTCCTCTGAGTGTCCACAGATCCAGGCAACGTCCACAACAAACCCAGCATCGAGCCTCAGGGCGTTCCTCATCTCCAATCTGGGCTCCTCCGATTTTTTTCCTCCTTCTTCTTGTAAAAATCTTAATTCCATGTCCCTTGCCCCCGAGCTGCCACCTCGGGGTCTGGATATTGTAAATTTTCCCGTTTCAAGTTCCTTTTCCTGTCGGGTTCGCCCAGCCATTTCAGACCATTCTCCAAGCGCCCCTCCCAGCTCTTTGCCAAGGCTTGATTCCATTGTGTAAAACTTTTGAAAGGCCTCCTCTGTGGAAAGTACATCCTTTTTATGAATAATTCCACTCAAGACCTGTAGTTTCCGATTAAGCAATTCCATCTGCAAGATAGTGAGCATTTCCTCATCCCTTAAATCAGAGTTCGATGCCAGCGCAATCACAAAATCCAGCATTTTAAGAGAGAGGGTGAGTATCAGATTTCAGTTCCTGTCTCTTCCTCCTTTGTTTCAATTTTTTCCCACGACAAACCAAGTCGCCGCCATTTCTCCGAAGCCGGAGTATAAAGACCAAAACTTCAAACGGAGATATTTTTTCCCCAGTTAACCCCCGAAGGGAGATCTCAACAGACTCAGTTTTCAAATTCCAAGTACTTTCTAATGATTGTTGTAGCAGCAGTCACTTAAAGGGTTAATCTCTTTCCCCACTCGAAGGGAGGGAGGCGGGCTGCCTTTCTTCTTTCCCCCAGAGCGTTCCAGGAATACAAAGAGTCAATCAATTACTCACAGCCTCTGGGTTCTTATCAGCTCCTTAATGACAGGTAGAACTTAGACGCTCATCACAGGCTTTGCCGCCGCATTTCCATCCCGGTTGGGGCATGTCCCCTATAGCCCGGCTCCGTCGTCCCTTCACCCCCACTCCCCCTTTACAGGGGGTGCGGGGGAAGGGTTCGGAGCCACAACGGGCACAGCCGGGGAGCCCAGGGTGCGGGACGCTCTTCCCGCACCCCAACCGGAGCCCCGCTATGCGGCTGCAGGGCTCCTGACCCCCGGGATGAACTGGGTGCTTCGCAGCCGAAGCAACCCACGACCACCCATAATGGCGTCCGCCGCCGGAAGTCCGTCTTTGCTTTTTAAGATGCTGTCTAGGTTTGTCATTGCTTTTCTCCCAAGAAGCGGGCGTCTTCTAATTTCGTGACTGCTGTCACCATCTGCAGTGATCATGGAACCCAAGAAAGTGAAATCTCTCACTGCCTCCATTTCTTCCCCTTCTATTTGCCAGGAGGTGATGGGACCAGTGGCCATGATCTTAGTTTTTTTGATGTTGAGCTTCAGACCATATTTTGCGCTCTCCTCTTTCACCCTCATTAAAAGGTTCTTTAATTCCTCCTCACTTTCTGCCATCAAGGTAGTATCATCAGCATATCTGAGGTTGTTGATATTTTTTCCGGCAATCTTAATTCCGGTTTGGGATTCATCCAGTCCAGCCTTTCGCATGATGAATTCTGCATATAAGTTAAATAAGCAGGGAGACAATATACAGCCTTGTCGTACTCCTTTCCCAATTTTGAACCAATCAGTTGTTCCATATATAGTTCTAACTGTAGCTTCTTGTCCCACATAGAGATTTCTCAGGAGACAAATGAGGTGATCCGGCACTCCCATTTCTTTAAGAACTTGCCATAGTTTGCTGTGGTCGACACAGTCAAATGCTTTTGCGTAGTCAAAAAGCCTATGTGTGAAGTATTTCAGGAGTTGCCTCATAGTGTGTTATGAATACTCAGGTGTTCCTTCTGCTCAAACGTACGAATAATTGAAGGGAAGCACTCTTCCTGTACTGGCATTCATATAAAATCCTTAAAAGTTTTTAGTCTTTTAGAGTTCTTTTTGAAATCAGAAACTGCCCAGCAACAATGTGTTAAACCATAAATTCATTCTGAAGATAAAAGGGTGGCATCAATTACTGGAAGGATATATATACAGTACTGAGCAATGAAACTTCCCTTTCCTCCCCCCACGTGTGCCCTGTGCGCTCCCCAAATCTGCTTTAGAGCACTGGTCCTTCAATGGGTGGGCCGGGACCCACTGGTGGGTCACAGCCTGCTCTAAGGCGGGTTGTAACAGGAGTACTGCCACCATGGAAATATATGGTAAAAGATTTGAGAAGCAGATCCCCAAATGCATGTTTAAATGGGAAGGTTGGGTTTAAAAAGCTTGAAGATATTTGCTCTAGTGGGTTGAGGAAACCCTCAGAACAGATTTAAGGTGTGCATGGGGAGAGGGGAGGAAGTTCTGTTGCTGAAGCAGAAATCTAGTGCTACTGGAACTCGTTACCTAGCACTACCTTAGATACAATCCAAGCTGTACCTGTAAAATGCTTTGCTCCTTTTTCAAATAAACGGATATTATTATAGAGGGTGGAAACCTCTTCCTGCAAGTCCTTGATGGTCTTTTTCCTGCTAGCTCCAGAGTAAGTAGAAGTGGAGGACATAAATACTGAACGCACAACTTCCTGATAACTCTTGGTCAAGGGCCTAAAGAAGGGGGAAGAGGGGGGGATATATTAGCAAGAGACTAGTATTTCTCCAAATACTACAGAACCTCCAAACAACAAAATACAGTAACATGCTTTCCTATCAGAAGTTGAAAATTTAAAGCCAAGGGCATTTTAAGAACTTCAGCTGCAACTGGGTTTTTTTTGTACACAACACAATAGCTAGAACAGCACCACACAGGCCACTCATATAGCCTGCCACTGCAGTAGTTAGCAATGGCAGTTGGCAACAAAGGAGGAGGAGTGTGGCCTGTGTGACCGCTTTAAAAATGATTTCTATCGCTGGCTTGGAGCTGCTCTTTGTGAGATCAACAAGTTTCTGCCGCAAACACATCAGAGAAGGGAGGGTCAGCCGGCTATTTCTCAAGGGCCCAACAAGGCCTGTCTTTTGAACTTTGAGCCGCCTGCTTTCATCACACTTGGTTAATATGGGAACCTGGTAACATAAGTCTGCTTGATTTCAACTTCCCTTCCATTTTTTATGGGTTGAATTTTTTTTAGATTGTAGTCGTTGATAGTTACTGCATGTCTTTTATTGATACATAAGCAACTCTGGGAGCCCTTCTGGCTGAAGAGTGGGATATAAATGCTTTGAATGAATGAATGAATGAATGAAGGCCTTGCACGATGCAACTTTGAAATTCTGATTTTTCATTGAGCTACAGGATGCGTTAGGCACTGTTTAAGTCAAAACTGAGATAAATAAATGAAATTACCTTATTAGATGGTCAGCGAGTTCTGTTATAAGCTCTTCAGGACAGTCCCTTACATGTTTTCTTAAAACATCCTCAATCTCTTCTGGTGACAGAAAAGGGATCTCCAGGTGCTTGCTCTTATCTGCAATGACCACGAGAAACATAATTAATACCCTCAATTTACTTGAAATCTCCCCAGTGTAAGAACACAAAATACATTCCTCTTAGTATCAGGATCGGTCAGGCGGGTGAGTGTTGTTGTTTTTTTTTGCAATTCCCCCAAACATCTCTGTGCAACCCCCCCAAAAAAAGCTCAACAACTCTGGGCAATCTCCCCCCGTTTTCTTTATTTGGAGTCCCCAAAAATAGGGGTCGTCTTATACACGGGGGCGTGATATACATGGAAAAATACAGTAATCTTAGAGAAAAAGATAATCATACTAATATATTTGTGTATCTTATAGGAGAATATTTTATTACAAACTCAGAGCAACGGTACTGCATTTACAAAACTACAAGGATTAGGTTTCTATAGCAGAATAAACTACAAACTTGAGCTGCTTGTTTGTGATTCCTCATCACTGTCAGCGTCTTTTCTGCCCTTCTTCTTGGCTTTCTTGATCTTAAATTCTCTGGCATTTCCTCCTCCGCTACTTTTCACACTTCCAGTGCCCTCTGGTGGAAAAACTACTTGATTAGCATGTGAAGTATTACTAAGTCAAGTGATGCTTTGACAAATATAATGAAACGAAACCAAAATCCTTATAAAAACAGAGAAAATAATAACCCTAACTATACTATGAAAGGAAACAGGAGTTACTATACTTGGATACATAATCAAAGAAAGAAAGAGCTAAGAGTATAGTATTTCAATATTTATTCTAATTTCTACTTCATCAGTAAAGCAAACTGATCCTTATGAAAATGTGACTCAGACTTAAATCAAATAAAAGATAATGGTAAAATGAAAGAAAGCAATGTCCACAGCAAGTTCCATAATCAAGATGAAAGGAAATGCATTTAAGCTGACTGACAATGAATTTAACACAATTCAGCAATGCTGAACAGGAAACATTCATGATTACTGTTTGCCTTTTGAACAGAACTATCATCTGCACATTTGATTTCAAATGACCCTCAACCAACTAATCGTAACACTTGGGCTACAACCCTATGCTCACTTTGCCGGGAGTAAGCCCCAATGAACTCAATGGGTCTCATTTCTGAGTAGAAGACAATTCTATAATTGCAATTTGTGAATGTCCCAATCCCATACAACATTTTTTCCTCCACACATGAGCAATGTTCTAACAATAATGTAAAAATCCAAGTGTAATTTTTATTTTGGCATAAAATGGGTACTCTGTTTTGGAAGAAAAGCATTATATCAAACTTTGATAAAGTTTGTTAAGAGCCACTCAGCATAAACACCACCATACAACCACGACTCTGGCTGATCACGTTCAGGCTATTCTAAAAATTCAGTGTAAATAGTTTCTAAACTCTAGCAAATCCTTTTCATCCTATCATTTGTAAAATGAAATTACTCAATTAGATAAATATTCCTTACTTAGACTGCAATCCTAGGCACAGCTTCCTCTGAGCCCCATTGAATAGAGACGAGCTTACTTCTGAGTAAACATGCATCATATCGTGCTATCAGAACACAGTCATTAACATCCTGACCAAAGCCTTATGGTTTGATAAACAGACTACGCAATGGTAACATTATGTATATAAACGTGGGACTTGACATTTGCAATAATTACACATTCGAGGGGTGGGGAATGCTAATAAATAAGATAAGAGAAATGGCTATAAAGACTACACTGGTATAAATTCCTTCCATTTAATTACAGCTTTAGAGTCTGCCTTATATAGTGCTGTCTAGAGAGCTTCTATAGCCACCATGCCCTAGAAAACTCTGTTCTCTTGGGGGCTTTCCCCATCAATATGGATTTCATGCAAACTCAATACTGAGTTCTTACTGTACATGTTAATGTTCTTCCCCACAAACAACTAACCAATGTTTCTCATCGAGTCAAGAGTCTTATGGTGGGCCAAGACTACATAAATAAGTAGTGAGTGGTGGCGATGATGATGATGAGAGAGAGAGGAGCTGTTCTGCATCCCATGTCCAGCTACAAAGTATAATGGCAGAGTTACCCTGCTCCCTCCAACCATCTTTTTCTTTGCATTTCCTTGGGCAGTGAAAACTTGACAGTAGTCAGCAAAGAAGAGAAGCAGTACTCTTTCTTCCCAAAACTTGCATCTCTATTGTCAATGCTGCAATGAGGGAGAAGTCCTGTCATGCCAACAGGATAGCTGCCAAACTAACAAGAAGAAACCGCGGAATCAGAAACCAAGTAACTTACGCCTCCATTTTCTTACCTGCTGCTTTCTTTCTTCTTTCATCTTTCTTGTCTTTTTTACTTGAAGAAGCATTTTCTACAAATGCAGACTGCTTCAGGTCCTCTTCTGTGATTAAGTGCACAGGGTTATTTTTCATCTCCTAAAATGAAGATCATACATGCACCTGTTCATGTGAGATGCACTGGAACGTACTGCAAATCCTTAAGGTTTCTGATACTATTTGCCCTCCTGTTTAGCATGGACATAATGTCTCAGAAACTCTTAAGAGAGTGCAACACATTACAGACACATACGCAGCTAATAACTGCATGAGGTATCACATTTGTCAGGTTTCAGCACAACACTATTACCTTAAACTTTGACACTATCCACTGAGCTATGCTGGTTTTGATAGGAAGAAGATATGCAAGAAATATAAACAGAATAATCCCATTTTTTGCTATTTTACTTTGAAATGCAGCAACATATCTCAATTTTTTTTTGTTGTACTCTCACCTAGAAATAATCACTAGACCACCTTTCCTTGCCACCTGCTGTTTTGTTCTTGATTATCACAGTAGGAAAGCCAAGAATCTGGCAGTGACTGGCTTCAGATATGAAATATGGACAGACATATTCAAGGAATATGAGCCAAATGTGATGGCATCCCAATATTCTCCCAAAATGTGTTGCACAAACCTTATAAAACAAAGGCATCATTTTTAACTATAAGCAAAACTAAATGCAAAACCCAAAGATGGGCAATGCTGATTCCATGGGTGGGCAGTTCATCTCAAAGACATAAATACACCATTAATATGTGCTAAAGCCAGGCTTGCACAACATGTGACCAATGAAGCTGAATGCAGCCCACCAGCCAGGGATTGTTTTATCAAGGGCTCAATGCATATATTGATTTTGCCTGAATCAAACTGCAAAGACAGCTGGGGAAGGAGAGAGCACCTGACAGGCCACACTGCATTACTGGTGAGCGGCACTCAGTTTGGTCGGCCGTAACTCATGCAGTCCTTTTCGAAAACAAACCTTTTCAGCTTTCTGGTGCATCAGGTCACTAAACAAATCGGCACAGCTGTTGATAAATTTCTCACTGACTACATTAGTGTCACCAAAGACCAGAGTTGAAGGTTGTTTACTGAAGGATCTCATCACTTGCTGGAGCAACATGCTGGCATCTTCTACGGAGAATGAACTTGGAAGAAGAGGCTAGGAGCAAAGAAGCAAAGCCAAACGAAAACCATCACATTTTTATTTATTGTTCAGCCAATTGGCTACAATATATACAAAGTTGTTTGTATAACTACCGTATATCGCGGCGTATAAGACGACTTTTTAAGCCCGAAAAATCTTCTCTGAAGTCGGGGGTCGTCTTGTACGCCGGCAACATCATGCGATGTGACCCGGAGTTCCGCCCCGCCACTGGCTGCATGGAGCCTCTCCCCGGCGCTCCAGCCGCAACCGCTGCCTCAGCCGCCATGGAGCCCGGGCTGGGCGTGGGCGGCAAGCGCGGAGGCTTCCTGTGCGGCGACGGGGAGCTTCTCCCCGCTGCCCCAGGCGTTGCTGCCGCCGCCTCAGCAGCCATGGGGGCCGCTGTGCGCTTGGGCGGCAAGCGCGGAAATCTCCTGTGTGGCGCGGGGGACGCTCTCCCCGCCGCTGCCGCCGCCTCAGCAGCCATGGATCCCGGGCTGGGTGAGTATACCCCAAACTCTGTTTTTTCACATAAAAAGTTGGGGGGTCGTCTTATACGCCGAGTCGCCTTATACGCCGCGATATACGGTACCATGCATGATATTCATATCCTGGCACAGAATTTAGCAGTCCTGAGACATTTTTTTTAAAATGTTGCTAGTTTTTACAGCTGCAAGCAAAGGTTTGAAAGGTGTCTGAACGATGCCGGGTGAAATCTCTAAAGTATGAGAAGTGAGGTGGGGATTTACTACCCCGGATAACTTCCTGCACCAGAAAATAAATTATGCACATCTCTCCGCATTGACTCAATCTGCAGAGTTGATACTCACTGCAGAAATCAGCTTTAATAAGGTGCAGAATTTAGGTTACCTTGATGCAAAATCCTGTCTGTCTACTCATTTAATCTTTGTCTTGTGTTAGAAAGATGAATAGGTGGATGAATGTACAATCCAAAATCTTTAATAAAGAGGATTTTTTAAACCCAGAAAAACTGAAAATGTAAGGATGACATTGAGAGAAGGGAGGTTGGGAAATCAAAAGCTTTTTGACAAAATAAAAACTTTACAGCTTTTTGTATAGTGTCAAAGCTGTTTCAAGCTACTTGCCATGTTTGCATTAAAATAATGTACAAATTATTTGATAACAGGAGTCTGTGCCCTCTGCCTGGATGATGACAGATAAATATGTAATTACTTGTTTCTAGGGAACTTTGCTAGAGCTTGTTGGGAAAATTATTACTGCCACTTTGTACAAAACTGGTTTCTATCTATCTGGACAAAAATGCTGCAGTCATCTATTGCAGTGAAGCAACTGTGAGCTAAAGTATGTCCACAAATCTACAGGCAAGTGGTGTGAAGAATTTTAAGCTGGAATTACAAAATGTTGTAAAACACACAAGTGTATTAGAGTTAACCTGTGAATTCAGTTAGTGACTTTATCACTCTCTTTCAGAGCTGCCTGGGCCATAATTTATTTCCACTTCCAATTTTTCACACTACCTTTGGTAAATTAAAAATGCATGTGGCACCTATTTGGAGGAGTAAATATGCTTTCAGTCTTCAAAACTCTATAGCTTCCCCCCACCCCCACCCGATAAGCCACTTTTGGATAAATGGAATACAGGAATACGTACTGTCTATTGAGACATAAAGCTTGATAGCAAATCTTTTTTGTTTAAGAACTAAAGTCCCATCTACAAAAATAGCACCTCAAGCAGTATTAGATTCTGCCACATCAACCCTAAGCTCTTGCTCAATATTGATTTGGCAGAAATTATGCTTTGAAATTAGGGCTTAATGCTTCTCAAGCTGGAACAAGTGAGACTAGCAAGTGATGACCTTTTAACTGCCATGTCCTTGCAAATTGCAGTAATCACTGCTTTAAATCTGTGGTGTATAATTTTCCTCTGTGAAACTGTATAAAATAGTCTCTGTTGCCACACAGGAACATAGGGAGCTTCCTTATATAGACAGGTCCATTTGGTTCTGTGCTGCTGGCAGTGACTGGCAGTGGTTCTTCAGAATCTCTAACAGGGTATCTATCCCCCATGACCCCATCAGGAAATGCCAAGGATGCAGCACAAGGATTTCCCTTGTGTGATGGAACATTTTCAAGTCTCTTACCCCAAACACCCTTTAAATGTGCTCAACTCTCAGGAGATTTGGGGATGATGCATAGTGTGCATGAGGGGGGAAAGCTCCTCGTGCTAGTGCAAAAAGTTCAGTCATGACCTGTGTTGCATCACTGAGCTGTGACCCCTTTTGCAAAATAAAGCCAACGGAAAGAAATGAAAAGCAAAGAGCATACCGCTATATCCACCCACGTCCCAGAGCTGATGGCTTCATCCACGGAGGCCTCCACTTGATCCACAATTTCCTGACCAACACAAGATGATTTCAGAAACAAGAGCTGCAAGGACTTGTACCTTTTCTTTATGTAGTTCACAGGGTCTGGGATGCCAAGTCTGGACAATGCATCAAATTCTACAAAATTACAAAAAGTCCTTGACTTTGAAGAAAACTAAACCAAAACAAAACAAAACAAAACTGGGGACAATGGGCTAGACATCTCTTGGTGGACACTAACCACCCTCTTCACAGCCCCTCTGTGGCTTTTGTTTCTGCTCACTCTGAAGCGGTAGGGAACCCAGGAACTGGTGTTTGTGTGCTAACTTGGTAAAACTTGTCAGGTGGGCCTTCCACAAGTTTGCTCACTATACCACTCCCCAATAGGAGAAGCTGGCTAGCCTCCATTTCCCCCAATACAACGGCAATAGCTTCACTGAATGGAATAACGAAGAGTTGGGATGGTCTTGTCCATTCCCTGCTGTCCTGTCATGTGTGGATTGCCATGTGTGGATTAAAGAGGGACTAGGTCTGCTCTTCCAAACCTGCCCATTACCAAAGCTTACAGCTTCATCCAGGCTCAAAGGAGGAGCTCAGGAATTTGTCCTTCTTCCAACCCAGGAACTATACTAGGGAGCAGGGGGTGGCGATGTTCTGCACTGCATTATCTCCTGCACTGGTGATGAGCAGTGGAGGCTGGTTATTAAGGGGAGGGGGGTGCTGCCCCACAAAACTCAGTCAGCCCCCAGCTACTTGTCTTCTTACTTCCAGCCAGCACAGAGGCTGGCACTGACTGTCAGCTTTCTCCTCCTTAGTTTTAGTGTCGCCCTTGTAGAACTCAGGAGGGAGGAGGAGGAGGAAAAAACAAGAATTGGCTCTGTCAGTTATTGGCTCTGCCTAATGTTAACCTCCCTGCCCTACCAGTTTCAATAGGCACCAACCACTACTGATGAGGAAAAGTGGGATATATGAGGGTCAGAGGGCGGGGGGAGATCTCTCAGATATATGCTTCTCTTGACCAGTAACTTTCAGAAAGAAGTTTGTTCAAAAGGGGTAAGTTACCTAAATAACCATTTTGCTTGAAAAATGAATCCACCCAGTTGCTCTGTGTTCTGGAGTAGATGTCAGGGATAAACACAGCCTTATCTTGCCTTCCACCAACCACTGTGCCTTTCAAACGTCCAGTACTAACAAGTTCTTCCAGCATAGCTGGGAAAAGAAACAAAGCAGCCACAGCATTAGAAATATTTATGAATATGTGATTAAAAATACAGGGATTACAGCCACAACTCAGAGGGATGTATGCAGGCCTATATTTCTTCTGGGCAAGTTAATTAATTTAAACGCACAGACACACCTAGATAGATAGATAGATAGATAGATATTAAACTGTTCTCCTCTCACCTGCTTCCTGTAATACAGTACATTATATATTAACAAGTGGGAAGAAGTCACAGGAAAACAGCTGTTTCTTCAGCACAGTCTCAGCAGACATTTGCAGTCAGCAACAGTGTGTGCCATGGATTCTTTTTACCATTATTTACATTTTTGTGGGTGGCATGTCTTATTAAAACATTAAAAAAGAAAGAAAAACATCAGCTTTGTTTGCCTGATTCGTACATGGGGTGTTATACACTAGTGTTGAAGAAATAATAATAAATTATTTGAATGCATGTATTTAATACGGGCTTCATTTAGTTACTGATTTTCACTTTAGGTTGCAACGAATTAATTTAATTAAGATATTCTTATTTAGGACAAGGAAAATCTATATGTTGAAGGTGTGGGCAGCCAGAAAACTGTTGGCCAAAATAAATGCAAACTATATTAAATGATAGTGAACAGGAGGAAGAAACAAGAATGATGTGTAGTAAGCAAGAGCTGGAATAGTTTAGGTAGTGCATGCTAAGGACTGCAGAAGTATTTTGGTAATGAGGCAGGGTTATCCCTATAAGGCATGTCAGGCAATGCCAGAACTGTTTAACTGAAACTAGCTCAGCACAGACCACACCTCCTGTGCTGGTGCCGCAAAACAAAACAAAACAAACAAACAAACAAACAAACAAACAAACATGAAAGATGCATTTTAATGGGTCAGTTGCACTTTGCTTTTGAAAGAAGAAAAAGGTAGGCAAGCTTCAAACCTTATCATAATTGCCTCTTACTTAACACTTTCTGATATTAATTACAAAAAAACATCAGCATTAAATAAGTCTGAACAAAACTCACAGTAAAGCAGATGCTCCTGAAATCCATGCCGAGTTATTAGGTTAATTATTGGTGTAGGTCTGAAGAGAAAAATGATATATATATAAGAAACCAGGACACTCATACATAAACACTTTGGGCAGGATTCAGCATCTGTGAAAATCACCCCTTGGTTGTCCTGATCAATTTGCCTATCAGCAAAAGCCCTGTGGAAGGACTTCCATGTGTGCAATGGTACTTCCCCCGCTCCTTCCCCCATGCACAACCAAATTTGGTTTTGGGGGGCTGGGAGATCCCCCATAAAAGCACATGGGGGATCCTTCCACATGGCAAGCCAAAATGTTTGTCCTCATGGAACCATCGCCTTAACACAACAGTGAATCCCTCATTAAATATCTTTATTTATTCCACATCAAACACCAAGTTTGTGAATACTGGAATAAAATAAATTGCTATTTTCTACTTCATAAACAGAATACTGTTAGAATATGTTATGCAATCACCAATGCCTTTTGTTTCCAGTTTTTTCACTGCTAAAAGGTAAGAAATTTGTGGAGCTTTAGCAGGGAGGAAACGTTTAAGGATGGGACTTCAGCAGCTGCGTAAAGATTTGGAATTTTTTATCGGAAAAGTTGGAGCATGTCCAACTTTTGTCTATTTATGGGAGCAGATTCTTTGATGAAAAGCCAGAGCCAAAGAGATGCAGTTACCATTGCAAGGTAATTAAAACAGTTAAGTTTGCTCTGGAAAATTTAACCTTGCTTTTATGCAGGAAGTGTCTGCATATCTCACACAAGGGGCAGATAATCACAGCTGTTTATCCCAAAACAGAAATGTGTCTTTCAATTTACCTGGTAATGGCAGTGAACAGACCACGGATACGGGCCCGATGCCGTGTGACAAATGCATCTGTGAAAATCACCCCTCGGTTGTCCTGATCAATTTTCCCATGGATAATTTTGCCCAGGCGGATGGAAAATGCCTGAGAACATAAACACAGCAATTAACCGGAAAAGCTATTTGACGTTGCACTGTTTTTACATTTTGACTTTATGCTACTTTTAGCAGGCTTTTAATACGTGCATGTGGATTCAGCCTTGAGACAGGATTTGATGTTAGACTACAACCAACCATTAATCCACCACTGCTTCTAGGTACAGATAAGAGAACTTGAATGCTCAGGAAGACAATTAAGCCAATGTATAGAGCCTTACATTCCTGCTTACTATCATGGGACTTGATAGTAAGGAAGCTCTGAAGTATGGAACACATTATAGCACTAGGATTAAGTTTTTGCAGCTGATGGATGCCTCCACCTCTGTAGTCCTACTGGTACATCCTGAACAATACTCAATGGATTCAAGAGCGGTTAAGTGTTTCAAAAAATTGTGCAACTTGGCATTATCCTTCTGCTTGAATCTTTGGCTGTGCTCTGTGTCCCATCTGTCAATGGCAGCAGATTTCTAAAACCTTTGGTCTGCATTCTTTTATTTATTTATTTTATTTATCTTATTTATTCTAAAACATTTCTATGCTTAAAAATGAAGGTCTTTCTGGCAAAACGCCATTTAAGAGGTAGAAAGGCGGGCTTTCCAAGCTTGGCCATAGTTCCAGGGCCCTAATCAGATACATTTCAAAGATTGTTGGAGACAGCCAAGATGACTCACTTAAAGATCTTAATAAGCCTTGTATGCAACCCTGAAATCTAACATAAAAGGTGGCATGTTTTAAAACAAATGTTATAAATGAATGAATGAATGCTACCCCTAAGCCAAATGCTCTAATGTTATTTCAGAGCCACCTCCTGATATCAGAGTCTTGCAGGAGGGAATGTTGAATGAATGGAAGATTGGGGGCCAAACAGGGAGAAATCCTTGAACTGCTGCTGCCTTATTGATGAAGCTGTGAAGTGGAATCCTGCTGTGTTGTTGTTTTTTATAGCAAAACAACAGCAGCAACAACAACAACATGATGTCCAGAAGGCAGGAATCGACACCTATCATTCTTACATAGAAATCCATGTAAGTACTGAGAAAAAACATGTCATGTGGCTGATCTCTGACCAATTTTGAAGTATAATTAAGGTTCTTGCATCAAGATTCTAAGAACTCTTGTGCAAAACAATATGCACTTCAGTGATGGAATACCTGAAGTTGTACCAGTATCAGATCACACACAATTACTTGGTGCTTTGTATGCACTACTGATGTAAATAGGTTCTCATGTGTAAATAAGACATAACATAGCCCATTTTACTTCTTGAGGCCCTTTCCAGTGCTCCCATTCTGCTAGTACAAGGGACTTGTGTTTGCAGAACAGAACTTTCCCCATTCCTCCTCTGCCTGCAGCCCCCTGCATGCCCTCAAAATAAACTCTGGAGTTGGGGGACCCCAGAAAAAAAATTGGGATGAACACAGGGGGAGGGAAGAAATGCAAGTGCTATGCAGTGTTGTAGCTATGAGGGGGGACGTAGGGTGAAGCCTCCAGAGGGGCACCATTGAGGCTCCCAGCCTCTCTCTCTCTCTCTCTCTCTGTGTGTGTGTGTGTGTGTGAGAGAGAGAGAGAGAGAGAGAGTGCCAATGCGTGGGTTGGTGTGCCCAACTAGGTTTTTAACCTATGTGAAATAAAGCCTAGTTTTGCTCCTGGTGCTATGGATACCATCCTTATTTTCCTGGTATGTTAATTTAGGAAAATGCATTTCTGCTCATCTGGCTGCAAACCACCACATTAGGGAATCAACAAACACTTCCAATTTCTATAGCAAAATGGTCTGTGCTAACCAATGACTACAGATCTTAGAATTATTTTTGTCTTTTCAGAGAATCTTACTGAAGTAGTGTTCCTTTCTTATACTTGAAAGGACTGCTTCACTTCCCTATTATTAGACACAGTGTCTGCCAGGAAATTAGATTCAATACTGCAATCACAGTATTTAGAAGTAATAAGCAAATTAAAACCATGTTAGACTTTAAGTACCATAAGACGTTGTCAAACTTAGATCACAAACTAGTGCATTTGATACTGGAACTTATTGTCATAATAGTTACGAGAGGTGAAATATCACATGCTTTAGTGAAAAGTTCTCCATTTTCATATTAATTACCTGCTTCAAGAAATCTCCAGGAAGATCATATGCCTTGCACAAATCAGATACTTTCACTTGCCCAGATTCCTGTAACTTATCATTTGTTTCTTCTGCTATCTGATCCAGGTAATTCCTAATATTGAAAAAAAAAGTAGTATAAAATTCCAAATTTGCCTTGTGTGCCATAACATTATTTGCTTTTAGTAATCCTATATAATCCTATATAGTACTACAGTGGTACCTCTGGTTATAAACGGGATCCATTCCAGAGGCCCGTTCGTAATCCGTGACGTGCGTAACTTGAAGCGCTGCGTCTGCGCATGTGCGCGACGCAATTTGGCGCTTCTGTGCATGACGTCATTTGACACGTCTGCGCATGTGTGAACCCGGAAGTAACGTGTCCCGTTATTTCCGGGTTCGGCACGTTCGTAACCCGTGTTGTACGCATCCTGAAACATTCATAACAAGAGGTACAACTGTATATGAAAACATTAAGTGTATGCTGCGTCTACTACGAACTTTGTAAAAGATGTGATCATTCTCCCTCAAACAGAAGTTACCATTAGTTTTCATGTTTTACAAAACTGATAAAGCAAATATAATTCTTCATAGTGTTCTGTAGCTTGATATTATCTCCTATGAAGCTCATTTCTAAAACTTATAAAGATCGTAGGCTGATATTGGCGTTTAAACTGAACGGCACCCATATCTGGTATCACAGCAAACATATGGTGAGTAGTCCATGTCAGCAATAGAACACTGCATAAATACTAGATACAAACTGAGATTTAATCTGGTTGTCATTATATATAGGTAATTTGCCCAAAGCCCATTTAGTCCAGCATCCTAATTCTCACAGCTGGGAACCAGATTCATATGGGAAGCCTGCAAGCAGGACCTGTGTACTCCCCATTTGTTCTTTCCAGCACCCGATTCTTAAAGGTGATACACATTACACTAAGTAGTAAGAGTTCCTTGCACACTGACTCTCTCTTTCAAACGAACCCAGAGGGCAAACTACTTGCTACTGATGCTAAGGATTCTCATCCATCTCCTCTACACACACTGGGCATAAAAGGGACAAAAAGCCCCCTCCTTTTAATTTCCAGAGTTTTTTCTGTCTTTGTCTCAACAGTAATGAGGAGAGATTAAAAGCTTTCCTTTGCATTAGCGAGCATAAAACAATAAAGTGATTCTCAAATGTTTGTATGACTTCAACTGCTCAGCTTGTACAAAAGCAGTGGAGGAGTACATTCTCAGACACAATGCATAATTACTGGCTTCCATTTCCTCATTCTGGATTAATCACATCTAAAAGCCCATTACACATTTACACAGCATTTAATCACTCTTGAAAGCACTCACTCATCTATAAGCTGCCCCAATACTAGTTGAACTGTTCGGTCTGATTTGACAAGGTCATTAGCTCGGTTTTCAATATGGAGCAGATCTACATTTACTACCTGCAGGGGGGAGAAACAGGTTAGCATCTAGAATTCAAATCCATCATCTACTGTTAAAATGATATACTTTCAAATTCACAAACCATTACACACTAGCTACTTTTCAATAATTCAGATACAGGTGTATCTTAACTGAAAAGGAAAATGTGATATTGGAAAGGAAAATAGCAATCAAGACAAGTTAACACACAATGTAATAAAATGTCTAATTGTTATGAAAAGCTTCAATTTAGCTGAAGCTTTCAGATGGAAAAAGGTTAGCAGAAATGAAATATTAATTTCCTGACTGTCTCAGCGATCAGTCAGTTATTTGTGCATACTGTGACATTTAAAAAGCCCAACTTCCTTGATAGGCTAAAACAGGCTTCAAAAATTAAAACAGTGTGATGGGGTGCTTATGTTGATGAACAGTGTGATTATGTTGCTCCCATTCTCTGTAATTTTATAATAATATATAAAATTACAGAGAATGTTTATATATTATTATAAAACTACAGAGAATGGGAGCAACATAATGGAACCTACAGAGACACCACAGTTAGGAAAAATGTTAGTAAAAATGAAATATAGGTTAGCAGCTAAGTGTTTATACTCTACTCCAGAGATGGGGAATCTCCAAGACACAGGACAATTTGGCCTGCCAAGTCTTTTCCCCAAAACATGCCCACCCAGCGGACATTACTGGTGGGTGGGTGGACAGGGTTTAATGCCGCACTGGTTGTGCGATCCTGTAACAGGTAAGCAGGATTTAATCTCCACCAGTCAGCTAATTGCAAGATTGCAAGACTGGGGACTTAAAAGGGAAGTGGGGGACCCACCCATACACTATTCAGTAACTATTTAGGTTTCCATACGCTACCCACTTACCTAGGAGTAAGCCTCACAAATGAGACTTATTTCTGGGTACAAAACCATTAAAAACAAATGTATATTTCAAATTGGCCCAATTAAGCACAGATAAAAAGAAATAAAAAGTATTTATGCTTAAAGCAAATTACCTGTTGCAAATCAACAATGTTTACACGACCTATCACAAAAGAAAGAATTTATTAACCAATAGATTTTAATGCATAATATAGAAAGTCATAGACACAGGAAGTACATTTTTATGAACTGTTTTATTACTCTTTACATTGTGATTTGAAACTTCCAGCCTGGTTTTATGCATGTTGTCTTTGAACTAACCCTGCTTGCTAAATGGAATTTACTACCATGAAGTGTGAATAGGACTTCCTTTATACATAATTTCCCCAGCATAGTTGCAACTGCCTCTAAGTTTCTTGCATATTTGTCCAATTACAAGTACGGTAAAGGAATCTACACATCCACATGGAAGAAAGTCATGCCACTTGTGTAGAAATCTTTACACATACCTGGACCAGCATGATGTTAACTATAAAGGTGGTGGCAGCAGCAACATCTGGAATAGCAAAGAGTATTTTGCAGGCACGCTCGATCTTCCATGCACACTAGTACCACAACTTACGTCAGTGGAGAGACACCTTTCAAAAAAGATCTATACATGAAAGTGCCCCCGCTTTGAAATGAATTTGGAAGAGCTTGTGAAAAGAGTTGTGTGCTCATCAAAGTGCACAAGAGTTTGTATCATTTGCAATATGGTAAACTCCACTGTCTGTAAATCGGCATAAAGAAAAAGATTTCTGTTGATGAAGCCTGCTGGTAGCTAATGCTTTGTTGTTAAACTAAACAAACAATGGCATGAAAAACCCAAAAGGCCCAGACATTTGCCTTTATTCCTGTACTCAGCATGAAAGGGATGCTACAACTTTGGATATCAGCTGATACTTGCCAGGAAGAAAGCTCCCTCAATTATTCTTTTCCTCATACTCTAAGAGTTTAATTGTTACCAGCAGTGGAACACCTACTGTTCAAACACAATCTTGAGTGAGGAAACGGGCAACTTCCAAAATGGGGAAAGAGTTCATTTAAAAAAGAAAAAGAAAACTGTGCCAGGGTGTGGGTGGTGGTGGTAAGAAACCCTTCTTCTGATTCAAACCCATGCCTCTCATGGGGGCTTTTTATGAAAAATGCAAAGGGATGGAATAGCTAATCACAGTTTGGCTCTTACTCACCTTTCAGACAAGACCAGACAGCTTTGTAAATACAACTGAATTATCTGCTACAATCCTGTCTCCAGTTTCAGCAAATTGTGCTTGCAATTCCACATAAAAATATCCTACATACTTCTCTGCAGTTCCTTCTAAATGATAAATGAACACCGAGTATTCCAAATTCAGCAGCAGCTTGAGAGGTAAGTGGAATGACATAGAGGCTGCAGTCCTATACCCACGTATCTGGGAGTGAAGCCTATTGAACTCAATGGAACATAGTTCTGAGTAGACATGTATGGGACTGCAATGTAAAGTTACATAACATTACCATTATCAGATGAGCCCTGGGTCCCTTCCAAGCTAGGATTTTGCCACTAGCAGTTTGGATAATCAGAATTGCTGCTTTTGTTTTTCACCCCACCCCTAGCTGATGTTGAAGATATGTCAACAGGAGTATCTTTCTAATGGTTATTTCACTTCAGCGAGTCCATTCGCACAATGTAATAGTGTTAGAATCATGACCCTCAATGGAAAGGATACATGTTTCTATGTATTTTTATTTTCCCAAAGCAAATTACCTTTAAAGTTTCTTTCTCTGTAGTTAACCTTGTAAACATATTTAGAAATAATATTTTTACACACTTACCACCATGAACATGAAGTTCATCACGTATCTCTCTGCTAATCTGTGCAGGAGTAATATACTCTTTTCCATCAAGAGTATGCACCACTTCCAGCTGTTTTTCAGCAATCAACTTAGAAACGATCTCTATGCAATTACGTTCCGACAGTCTGCATACATAAAAGAACAGCAAAACACCTTGCATGAGATCCTGACAACTTGATTTTAAACAAGTGCTATTTCATTTCGAAGACAATCTGGAGAAGCTTTAGCAATCTATTTATGCCACAGAAATTTTCAGTTAAGACAAGCGTTTCTGACAGATCAACAATACAATCAAATTATCCCTTAATGCTCTGTCTTACTGCAAACAGAAAGCAGAAAGGTGAGTTTCACTGCCACCACACCAAGCTTACAGGTTAAGCAGGGATTCTAATCAATATTAATAAAACTGGGAGCGTTACTAGGGTTCTGTACTCCATATTAACTGGTGCAAAACACACAAGAAAGTTTTTATTGGGGCTGATCAAACTTTGTGGAGCTTCATATATACTGATTTCCAACAGCTTTCTCCCTGCACCTTAGATTCCAAGGCATTTCCCAAACACCAGAATAGCAACTTGTAGGTACATTCGACACTGATGTTTAATTCAGTTTTCACAGAATTATTGCAGATTTTTTTTATCTTCAGTAGATTGTATCAGAACTTGAAATGTAACATTGTATTGTGTTTTTGGATAATACTGGTTACCATTCTAAATGGACTGACACTAACGGACATCAGTGGATCTTTTTTGCAGCTAAATGGAACAGAAGTTTGTATTGTGTTACCGGGTATATGGTCATTCCACAAACAAAAGCAATTGCCGGCCTGATCACAAGCTCACAAAAAAACCTGTCTGCTAATTATTAGACCTTGTGGACTGCCATGGGCTTTTCAGTTTTATATTATTATGTTAAAATATAATACAAAACAGTATGCAGTAATACATATTCTGAAAATGTCCAAACATGTATGTTGAGTCACTTTCTTAGTTCTGTTCTCATATTCAACCATCATCACAGTAATCAAAGGTCCAATACAGTTCTTTAAAAATGGCAAAGCCTGCTCAAATAAGCACTTTGACAAAACTGCCAGAAATGATTTTCAGGTGGCCCAAGAGCATAGCTGTCAACTTTCCCTCTTTTTTGCGGGGAATTCCCTTATTCCAGCACCGTTTCCCATTGCAAAAAAATGGCAAGTTGACAGCTATGGCCGTTTCCCAATGCAAAAAAGAGGAAGGTTGACAGCTTTGCCCAAGAGTTACGCTTTTTGTGCTTTCACAGCAACATTGCAGGCTGGGTTTTACTGAGCTGGTGCAGTCCTTTAGCTTTACATGCATCTTTAAAAGACCTACAAACGTATTACTGTACTGGGATGAAACTTCCACGGACTTCATGAGGAGCAGGCCGAAAGCTTATTCCCCAGACAGATATGTCAGGAGCTACAAGACCCTTTTAAGTGCTTCTGCTGCAAAGCAGGCCGACACAGGAGACCGATACCAGGAAAGGCCTCGGGCGCTTGTTCAAATGTTAAATGCACGGGGAACCTGTTGACACTTTTGCAGGGTGCGTGGGAAAGGGCAGCAGAGAGCAAAGCACGGATTCCCAGGGCGGACAGGGTCGCTGCTGCTGCTGCTTCACTGGATCCTATGCCTTTGGCAGCACTCAGCAGTACCTTTAGCAAATGAGTGACATTTTTCTCTAGGCCAGGAAAAGCTCTAGCCCCGCTATGCTGTATTTCTGTATGCCAAGGTTGTTAAAAGCAGAGCACGTGGATGAAAACAACAACGACAACAGGCAACCCTACTTAAGAGCATATTACGGCACTAGGGTGAGCAGAGACCCCCTTCCCTGCTGAAGGGCCGCGCCGCTTCTAGGAGCATTACGGGTCGCGGCGCAGAGGGACGCCGTTGAAGCGGCTGCTGCTGAGCACGGACTGAAGGAGCCTCGGGTTCGTCGCGCGAGAAACCGTGGAAGGAGCGACATTCGTCCGCGCGAGGGGGGCTCGGCTCCTCCCCTCCCCGCCCCCCGCCCCTCACCTCTGCGTAGCCTGGGCGAACTGGGCGGATTGGAACTGCTGGGACAACTTCAGGATCTCTTCCCAAGTAGCCGCCATGGTTGCCCCGCGTCCGAGGAGGGGGCGGGGAAAGGGGGGGAGGAGGAGGAGAAGGCGAAGGCCGAGTGGGAAACGATGGCGAGGCCTCTGGCACTCACACGTCAGCTCAAGGACGTTCCGCGGACGGAGCGCGACGGCGGACATTCCTCTGCCTCGCTCCGTTTCGGGCAGGAACGCGATCTGGCTGCCGCGGCAGCGCCACCTGCAGGAAGGCAGATGCCACTGACGGTGCGCTGGGAAATGAGGAACACGCGCGCGTGCGCTCTCTCTCACCGTCTGCAGGGGGATCCGCGGCGTGCAGTCAAAAGACATTTTAGGAAGTCATTAAATTGCAACGTGCACTGATGGCCCCCTCCCTCTCTATCTCTCTCCTGGCTCTTGGCGTTTCCGGAAACATCAGATTCTGCCTCTAGTGTCTCTTGCCCAACGGAACGCTTCCTAAAATAAATCAATAGACCGCAACCGTTGTAAACTCGCAGGACAAATGCGTGATCTAAAATGATCTAAATGTGCTTGAAACATTATAGAAAATAAAGCATAATTAGGCAATTGCTGTGGGTTTGTGAGCGCCGGTCACGTCGGAAGGACCCCACGAGGGCTTGCCTGGCACACGTGGATCAGGGTCTATCCCGCGCAAAACATGGTACCCGATCTTCCGAGGGGGGCGCAGCCTTCTCCGTAGGTTCGTTCCACAGGAAAATATCACCCTACCAAGTTGGGGTATTTAATATGTGCGCTGTCTGAATCCACCCATTCCAGTAGTTCCCACACACCACCCAACAAATAGATGGGGCAGCCTAAAAACTTGCCTTTTCTAATGCCTTCCTGGCATGCGGGACTCTTGCAACTCCCTGCGGCTGCTGCTGCACACCAAGGTACACTGAAGCTGCCGACATGCGGGGCAGGTCAGGTGGCCTGGCACCACTTAGGATACCCTGAGTCTAGGAATTAAAACTGGGCTGGTGCCAATGGGCAGCATCTTCTTTCACACACTTTTCTGAGAACAACTCAATAGGTAGAGGAGACATGGTGGAGGAAGGCCCTTCAAATATGACAAACCACAACAAGCAATGCAAACAGTTTATCATGTTTCTCTTCCATTTGCAAGTGACTTTTTCAGCTTTGCTGGCAAGAAAAGATCACAAAAACAATTTTGTCTCTTTATACAGATTCATTTGAGGGTGAACAATGGCAGACACTGGATTGATTTTTTTTTAATTGCTGTGCCAATATTTTAACACTGATTGATGGCCATTTGCAAAAATAAATAAATAAATACAATGAATTCAGGTTTAACATACATTTTACATTTCACCAACTGTATCATATTGATTCACTCTGGGAAAAGCCATTTGCCTACCCTAATTAGAAACAATAAAGGAAAATGCCAAGGTATTAATGTTGTCAAAATGAATCAATGCTGTAAGTGTGACAAACTATGTTACAAAATATTAATATACCCACAGGTGTTTGCCGTCACTGATCATTCACATAGGAACAAACCACATTGATTAACCACGTATGAGTTAATGGAATATTATGCCAGTCCTATAACTTCTATTCTGAGTTACTGAGTGCTCCTCTGAGATTCTTGAGACTGAGGACTGTATACAGCAACACATAAATATTTGATAGTTTTAAGAATAGTTTAGACGTTTGTTTCGCCCACATTTTTATTTGGTTTCTTTTGCATGCACAGGGCACTAAAAAGAGAAGTGGTGCCCTCCTGTGTTAGACTCAGACACTTTTGAAGGTGGCATGGCCAGTGGCATGGAAGGACAAACTCCACTCCCTGATAGGAATGGTGAGAAACAAATGTACTTTCCATTTGAATGCAAACCCACCTAATTTGCACTTCCTAAACCCATATGTGAACCAAAACATTTCACTAACTATACCTGGGAGTATGCCTCATTGATCTCAATGGGACTTACCGATACTTAGCCTTTGGGTTGGTTTCAGTTTAACCCCGATGTTTCATTCTTTTGGTGTGGTTGGTGGGCTACTTAAAAATGAGGCTGCAGTCTAGATTAAATTTTAAATTGTATTTTAATCTGTATTTTAATTAATTGTTTTATGTTTTTGTTGTGATTTTATTGGTGTTAGCCGCCACGAGCCCAGTTTGGTGGGGAAGGGCGGGGTATAAATAAAAATTTATTATTATTATTATTATTATTATTATTATTATTATTATTATTACTACTACTACTACTTCTGAGTAGATGTGTGCAGGTCTGCCCTGCAAATTCTTATTTCTTTATTTGGATGGGAACGAAAGCCAACTGTACTAAACCATTTCACTGATTACATTTCCACACTCTAACATTGTGTCAAATTGCCTTTGATCTTGTTTCAGGAAAGTGTTGAAATGAAACACAGGGGTTTATTGAGACTATTTATTTTACTTTGTCTGTTGAATACCAGGCAGCATCTTTTCAGTGGAGGACAGATACAGTTTTAATGCTCTCAGGCTTTTGCACAGCTTGAAATCAAATTTATTGTCGTATTAGTAGGATAGGTTGAAAAATATTAAAGCTGGATTAGCCACCTGCTTGTCATCGTGCAGCTAAATACTTGAATGAAGAAGCTCGAGAAGCCTGCCATTTGTGGAACAACTGGTCATTATGGAAGGATACAGTTATACAGAGGATCACATTTTTATGCAAGCAAAAACAACACCGCAGTTAGCATAGCATAATAATTTTCGTATGCCCCTTTTCCATGGTAAGCCATGCTCAAAGTGGTTCACATTGAAGAGTTTACACAAGATAATTCACTAACTATTCCAAGGTTCAACAAAATGTAAATAATCATATAAACGATGGAGTAATGGAAATATCTCATATTGATAAATAAAATCAAATGATCCACTGATAACTTATAATAAATAACATCTAATAATAAAACGATAAAACAACCCACACAATAGCAAAAACAATGCATCTCCAAAAACAAATTTTGATCTTCACCAACAACCACTAAACAATCCCCCACCATGATGGTTTTCAGGCTCCTTGAGCGGCAGAAGCAGTCTTTATAGCTGCCTTTGGTGACGGCTCTGCCCTCTCAGCCCAGATGAAAATGGGCCAGACAGAGAACAGGGACTATGCCCCCGCAGGACTCGGGGTGAGATGGGACCAGCTTTCTTTAGGCACCCAGTTTGAACACAAGAAGGGGAAGCTTGAATGTGTGGGGCATCCAATGCATCATCATCAGAAGGTGGGGAGGAGCAGCCTTATGTGTAAGTTGTAACTAATGTTAGAACTTGCACCAGTTCTGGTAGCTTAAAGGTAAAGGTAAAGGTACCCCTGACCGTTAGGTCCAGCCGCAGATGATTCTGGGGTTGCGGCGCTCATCTCACTCTATAGGCCGAGGGAGCCGGCGTTTGTCCACAGACAGCTTCCGGGTCATGTGGCCAGCAGGCGCGGAGGAAGCCGCCTGGCTACCCGGGGTGGCAAACCCGGAAGCACCCGGGGGTGTGGTTTCGTTCCCAGCATGCATGCGCTGTGTGCATATGACGCATGCGTTGGACGCACGCTGCACATGTGTGTTGGGAGTGGCGTGCCACCGGTGGGTGAGCCCGGGGGGGGGGGCGGCGCGCATCACTCCATAGTGGTGCGCTGCCGGCAGGCGAGCCCCGAGCAAGCCCGGCCGGGCAGAGGTGAGCCAGGGAGGGGCGCCCAGAGTGTCACCCTCTCCAGGGTGGTATCCGGGGCTCCCTGCCCCCTTTGCCCTCCCTCCCTACGCCACTGGTGGCCAACATGACTAAGCAGCTTCTGGCGAACCAGAGCAGCGCACGGAAACGCCGTTTACCTTCCCGCTGGAGCGGTACCTATTTATCTGCTTGCACTTTGACGTGCTTTCGAACTGCTAGGTTGGCAGGAGCAGGGACTGAACAATGGGAGATCACCCCATCACAGGGATTCGAACCGCTGACCTTCCGATTGGCAAGCCCTAGCTGTGTCTTCCTTTAACACCCTCAGTATATCCACCTATGCCCAGCAGGAACCAAGACCACTGTATAGCACGTCCCCGTTGCCCTCTGCCAGCTGAGGAGTACACACACACACACACACACACACACACACACACACTCTGCCTATTTAAATAGCAAGAAGATTAAAAAGAAAATCCTAAAAGCAGTGATTGGATACTTCAGATTTTCAGTAAGTCGGCCAAGTGTCTCCGGGAATTTTTTTCTTCCCTGAGACCTCATTATTTGTTAGAAAAGTTAAATCTGCCACAGTTTTGCTATTAGCCTTGGGTTACCTAACTACTTTTGCCAGTATTGAATTGTGTCTCAATGTTCACTTCCAAGGAAGGATTTTATAGAGCTGCATGTTACCCCAATGGCTTCTTCCTAGTAGGACGATGACTAACAAATGGACCTCAGAAGTTTATTTCAGCTACAGCTGGTGAGTAGGGTGAGTCAGCAATGGATCAGTGGGCAGTTGATAAGAATAGAGAGCTGTGTTAATACTACAGTTGTTTCAGTGCTTGAAACCAAAAGTGAAGGGAACAAAGTCCAGACACTAAGTAGGTACCGGTATGTCACAGGTGCTCCTCTGTAAGAGTTAGGATACCTCACCCATTGCTCTCAGGAAAGAAACGCTTGACCGTGAGACACTGCATAAAACTCACACTACTGAAGAAGACCAAGTGAGCTTTCAAACATTTTTATTGAACCTGAGGGGGAAAGATACTAATTTATACTTACACCACCTGGCATTTCCAACCAAGGCTAACCGTCCTGCTGTCTGGCTGGTCCTGCGGCCTCCTGCATATCTAGGAATGGAGGAAGAAATTGTCTCAGTTCACATTTAAAGGCAAAACTTCCTCATTTGGATTCTTTGTGAATTTAATAGCAGGCAATACAAAATATACAGCATCCTTTGCAGAGCACAGAGGTTCAGAATAAAGAAGACACAGAAAAGGGACAAAAAGTGTAAAGATAACCATTATTCTTTTTCTTGTTCTTATTTATTAAATTTATATACCGCTCATTATCCGAAGATCTCAGGGTGGTCCACAAAATAAATAGTTAAAACAAAAAACAAAACAACAACTCTTCTCCCATAAACACATTTAAAAGGTCGTAGAATATTAACCACATAGAATATAATGGGGTGGCCAACTCCCAAGAGACTGCGATCTACTCACAGAGTTAAAAACCACATCTGTTTAAAAGCTGTTGGTGGAAGATTTGCCATGCTCCTGGATATTAACGCAAGTGGCAAAATCATACCAAATTAAAATAAGCATCGCTTTTAAATTGGCCTCTCAGTTTGTGCATACCGTAAATTGTATGTTCAAAAGTCACATTGAGAGGGAGATTTATAAATGCTAAACATCAAATTGGACCTCTGGTAATAAAGATTCTGTCTCAGCAGCATTGATATAAATCTCTGATTACTCTACTTCTGATGGATGGGGGGGGGTACCCATTTGGGGTCTTTCTTCAGGCAGGTGGCAAGGTGTCTTCAGCTAGACCCGCACTGCAAAAAGGGTCAAATTGGCTTAGTGGATACAGGCTCCTCATTTACGCACTGCTGTGATCTTGAAGATTGGCCAATAGTGTGTAAGTGAGCAACATGCATGTGATTCCCAAGAGATCTCAGACCCAGACCTGCCTAATTCAGCAAAGTGTTGGCATTGTTGCACCTTCAAAGCATACTTTCTGATGGTAATGATGGCATATCTTATTTACTTATATGATGTTAGCCGCTCTGAGCCGGGGAGGGCTGGGTACAAATAAAATTTATTATTATTATTATTATTATTATTATTATTATTATTGCTACTACTACCCCATTCTGGTTCCTAGTCAGCATCCTCATTAGCTGTGACTGCTGCAGTGGGCACACAACTCACTCCCGTGTGCATGTTGTTTTCTGGACCAGAGGAAATCTGCCCCCCCAATAAGATCTTGTGGAAGGAGAAGAAACAATAACATTTCCCACTGAAAATCATGTAATCTGAACTGTAGACAATTTGATCTTCCTTTTATTCCTGGCTTTCATTATGCAGTGCTGCATGTTTCATGGTGAGACTGGTGTTAAGATTATTAACTTTTATTTTAATGCAGTATCGAGCTAATTTAAAAGCTGGGGAGAAGCTGCTGCTGGAGTTTGATATGAGGATTAGGGAAACAAAATAAGAATTAACTTGAGAATTTATGTTTCCAGCTTCCTCCTTTCTAGAACGAATCATGCTGTGAGTTAGGGGATTTGGGGTGTCAATTTTGGGGATTTATATTCATTTTAATTCCTTATTAAATTGAACATGTTTTTCACATTTGTAATTTTGCTCTGGAAATACGGGTATTGCCTTACATACTAGTTTAAAAATAGAAAAAGACAAGCAGAGACACACAGTACTTTGAGGTGGCAAGAAGCGGGTGGAAGGAGGCACCTTGTAACCACCCTCTCCCTCTTTCTAGCACTTCCAATTCAATAATAATACATTTTGCAACTAACAGTTTGGTGCACTTTCATAGTGCCCTACATCAAATGCCTGAAGCAACCACCTCACGCCGTCTAACGGTAGGTTTAAGTGCAGAGATTAATGGTGGAAGAGCACAACTACCTGAAACTTTCAGCTCATGACATGGAAGCTCTTAATGTGGAATAGAAACAGAAAGTGTGCTCTGCATGTGCTCAGAGACACTCTGTTATCTTTTTATTAGTTCACCTCCAGAAGTGGGAGCTTGAAATTAACTCTGGGGTCCAGGTCTTCTGAGGCCAAAGCCCAATAAAATTCTAATTAAGCATTTGGAACCTGATAGATTAGTGGCTTCCAGACCTTATTAGGGAACCAGTTTTCTACTGTAGGCTTTCATAATTACTCAGATCCCTGAGGGAGGAAGTTGGTCAGTAATGTGGTAGAATAGATAATATTTCTGTTCTTTCGTATGTATGTATGTATGTATGTATGTATGTATGTATGTATGTTCAGGATCCTAGGGCCCTCCAGGGACTGCTGGACTTTTAACTTCTACCTGTCCCAGCCAGCATGGTCACAGAATTAGCATTTTCCTATTATATGTATATATATTGACAACTGCTTTACCATGTGTATTTACATCTCTCTTTGCATACACTTAAAAAAAAGTGCCACGAGGAACAGCTAAAGAGCCGTTATTGCTCTTGCCATTTTGGATCTTCATCAGGTTGGCAGCGTGAACACTGACATATGGGACACAATGTCTCATAAGACCTCGGGCAAAGCAGGCACCAGATGGTAATATTGCCACTCCTTCTTTCTCTCCTTCTTCCTTTCCTTAAATATCTAATGTTGAAGTGTAGAGCAAGTCCAGCCTGGCTAATATGATTAATAGAATCATAGAACTGTAGAGTTGGAAGGGATCCCAAATGTCATCTAGTGCAACCCTCTGCAATGCAGGAATCTCGACTAAAGCATCCATGACAGATGGCCACCCAACCCTCTGCTTAGAAACCTCCAAAGAAGATCCTTTTTCAGTATTGGATCATATTGTCCACTAGCAGTACATTGCTCAATGCTTGGCAACCCCTTCTTTAGATAAATATGTTTTATCTAAAGAAGGACTGTGGTACTTTCATGTTTGGAATCCACCTTTTTCTGCAGAAAGATGGGGGTTCAGAGAGTCACATACCCGTCATGAGTTTCTCTTATTTCAGGAAGGATAATTACCATCTTTATGTATGGTGCTAATGCTCTTGCTTTCCTGTTTTGTTAATGCAGGGGGGGGGAATTGACTTTATAATTTATGTTTGTTATGTATGCAATTTAAAATCCAATGAAAATTCTTTCTAAAACAACAACACATCACCATAATAACATTGTGCTTTTTGAACGCAGTCCTGCTCATACAACCCTGCAACACAGACCGTGTTATCATAACTATATTGCAAATTAGGCAACAATGCTAAGTAAATTAACTTCAAAGGTGTGTACAGGACTTTCTACATTCCCATCAGTTCCTTGTATTTGGAGACCTTGTTTGTAAATAGCGAAAAGCTGATGTGAAGCTTGAGAGCAGGAATGTAAAGCACTTGACATTTATTTTAAACATGCTATAACAAAATAGCAAGTTATAAACATGTTATAACAAAATACCAAGAGCTTTCTATGTCATGCCCTTTTTTTGTACCACCCTTTCATAGTGAATCTCGTTTTGCCTCTAATCTTGGTTTCACTCTCTGCTCCCATCTCCTCACACAAATGCCAATTGATGCTCTCTTTCCTTTCTATTATGGCCAGGCTAATTATGGCATATATGGCTTGCAAATACAATTGCTCAGGGAAAGGTCTGCTAATTAATAGGATTAATTTGATGGTGTCACAGATTCTCGCGGGTTTACAATCTGGAGACAATGGCAGTTTGTTGCTGTTGGCACCAAACTCATTCTCTATAATAGGGCTTTGACGGAACCTGGAATGTTTCATTTGAACATTTATTCATTTCTCAAAGCAAGTGCTGGCTCCAAGATGTTGTGAAAACTTAGGCAAGATAAATTTCATTACTCAAAAGTAGTGCTGGCTCTGAGACCCCCCCCCCCTTTAACCTAGAAGATGTGGTGGTGTTCCAACTAAGAATTATCCCATTGCACCTCTGACATTCTTGAGTGATTCATGCAAGGGAAAATGGTGGAGCCGTTGGAATGGATGATGAAACCTTTCCCAACATTGGGGTCCTGGCAAATGCCTAATCTCACCAGCCACCAGTTTGATGCATTAGAATGAAGCCCTTTGAAGCCTTAGGTTGAAAACAGAAGGTGAGGTGAGTTATTTGCAAAGGTTTTAGTTAGATGTGTGCAGGTTAAGTCATTTGCAAAGTGTTTTGATTGTGCTTTTTGTGTTTCAATTAAGTAGTTGTATTTTATTATACACTGTTATTATGCACTGCACTGGCATATATATTGTAGGAAGCATGGTCTTGTAAAGAAATACCTAATATCTATTTTCAAACTTCTGATCCCAGAAACTTAACTATAAAAAGTGAAATTAGGAAAAATGAAGAGGAACACCGATAAACAAAGGGAGGGATAACAAAGAAGGGAGTCAAGAGGTGTGGGGGACACACTTTTTTGCCAACATGTTAACATTTCTTGCCCTTGACCCAGACTTCTGAAACAAACATTAGAAAGTGTAGCCTTGTTATGGTTGTTGCCTGCCCCTAATTGAAATCTATAATTCCATTACAGATGCATCCAGACACATTTAATCAAACCATATCCTGTTGTGCAAATTGAGATCCAAGTTCACAGCTCATCCCTAAACAAATTACACTCGGCATGAGAGCCCAAGCTCTGAATAGAGGGTCTGTAATGAATGCTGCCATCTCCTTCGGGTCAGCTGGGAAATTGGGTTGCCACTGTTAGCAATTTCTATAGAATGGTAGGGTAGCTCATTTTCCAAGCTGCCTTTTGGATATCTAAGTAGGTTACCACATGTGGTTCCTTATTCTTTTGCATTTGTAGTGTTTTGCTGTGGAGGAAATGCTTAAGCATAATTTCCTCAAGATTTTGCTGGGAGCCAGCCAACATCCCCCCTTCCAAAAATGAGGGCAGCTATCAGTAGCTACCCGTGGATTACTGTTATTCTGGAAACCTATCAACTGAATAACACAGAGCATATTTTGGCAATGTCTTTATCATCAAACAGTAATTTTAAAGCCCCTGACACATTTCTGTTTTCCTCCACTGGATCCCATGGCTAGGTTTATTGTCTTGCATTAAGAATTCATCTGAAATATGGAGATTTATATCTTCAGCTCAGCTCAGTGCAAAAATTATTTTATTTTTTCTGATTTCATTCCTTTGTTTACGTTGTGATAATGGACTCTAGATGGCAGCGTGGATGAGTGAATATTGAGTGTTATAAGAAAAGCTTTCCCCCTCGATGTAAATATGTTCAGGCATTTAGTGACAGAATTTTCTCCCTATTTCACTCACGTTTCTCTTTTCACTGTTCTACTACTATCGCTTATCTATTAAACATACAGTAAGGATTCAGCAAAAAAAGGGGGGGGGAATTTGCCATCTAAACTTAAAATTGTATGCCTGTATGTGTGGCGTGAATTTTGATGGTGGTTTGGAGTACGCTCTGACCTTTTGTAATAGGAAATGCTGAGGGGGAATTCTGTGTTACAGGCATGTCAAGGGGTTAGTGAACCTTAGGCAGCAGAGCTCAGAGCAGCCAGCAGAATGGAGGAATTGTGTTCTTTTGGAGCAACTACTTTTCCAAATGACCATTGAGAGCTGCAAGTACCAGCAGATTTTATGTGAAGACAAAGCATCAGAGGTAACAGACTTCTGGAGGCCATATACATCATTTCCTTGTAGAACTTAAAAATATCTATTGCTCTGTAACTGTATGAAACATATAAGAAAAAGAGGAAGGAGCTCCACAAATCTAATACAGATACGGGCAAGATATTCTGGGACCAAGAGGATCTTCTACCTCCTTTTGTACACAGTTTCTCATTGCAGGCTATGGAGACAGGACTTAGTGAGTGCACAGCCATTTCTTGTGCACAATAAGAAGTCATTCAGGTATGCATGGGACTTCCTTCAGGGGAATATGTAATTGGTGGGATGGGAAATGATTCCCTTTCTGCAAATCTTAAAATATTCCCTTGCACAGAAAACCCCCTGCACCAATCCTTCTGAAATCTTGCATGTTACTAACCCAGGGACACCTCTGTATATGCCATATTCATACAGATGCCTCCCCAAAGTGTGTGTGAGCAAACATGCTTCATGCATGTTTGTGTGAAAACACATGTATCTAATTTTGTATGTGCAGAAGTGAAATGCATTTGTAACTGTAAATAAAAATTCTGGCCAATGCTGATTTTATAGCTTCATTACAAAATGACTGAGGAAAGGGTGGCTTTAAACTGAGACATAAGGAACTGGATGCAGAAAGTGTGTTCTTGGTGTTGGGAGATTTGAGGTTAGCCTTTAGATGACTCTTCTGCCTGTTTATTCACTATGAGAGTATTAGCAATCAGACCTTTGGCTAGAAATATGTTTCCTCACGGGACATTTATAGGCACCACAACCAACAAAAGAATCTGGCACACATTATGTTCCATTAGTAACAAGTGATCTGACAAGTTAGGCTGTAGGTGTATGAATACATATTCATTCCTTTGAGGTAGCAAGATTTGGAGGTATGGCTATATTATATTTTACATTGCTATTTCAAGCATGGATTGCAAAGAGCATTCTCTCTCTCTCTCTCTCACACACACACACACACAAATCTTCCAACAGCTATATCAAAGCAAGGAGAGAAACAGGGAATTTCTGTCACAGGCAGAAATCTTCTGCAAGTGTGACTACCCATATTCACCAGCAAAAAGGATTATTATGTTGACAAAACATCCAGATGGTTTTATATTCTTGTTATGACTAAGTCCAAGATCTAGATAATATGCAGTATGTATCAGACTCATAAATGTAAGCTAAAAACAAAAATACTGATTCCACCACAATTGGTCATCCTTCAAATCCTGCCTACGTTAAAAACTGCCATAGTTATGGCAGAATCCCATGATAGTTAGTCAGAGTGGACAGCTGGCTCATCTTGATGTCTTCCAGTCCCCCAAACTATCCTTTCTTGTTCCTGACTGACACTTGGTGCCAAGGGCCAGAACCTTTTGATCTCAAGTTAATTCTTGAGATTCTAGGAGAAAACAAAGTAGATCTGAAAGTATGAAGTCTGTCCACTCCTGGCCTATGATTATCAGAAACAGCCTTCACCAATCCCAACATGGTCAAAAGATTACTACTGCCCACCTGCGGTCCCACAACCAGTTAAGCAAGGAATATTTATTTTGATAAGCAGACACATTTAATCAGCAGACAAACAAAATACTCCAGATAGAGTTTGGGATGCTTCTTATAGTAAGGAGGGATTGTAGGATCCTTATTGTAGGAAGGAATCCTAGAAGTCTCTTTGTGTCCTACTAGAATATACAAAGCGGCTGAAAAACGCTGGATCTATAAATGTGTAAGAGATAATTAGTTATCTCAGCTATAGTCAACCTTACACTACTTTGTTCCTGCTCCATACCTTCCTTCACTGTTATACAGTGGTGCCCTGCTAGACGAATACCTCGCTAGACGAATGCCTCGCTAGACGAACGGCATTCGCTAGTGGAAGGCTGCCCCGCAAGACGAAAAAGTCAATGGGGCTGCCTCGCAAGACGGAAAAAAAATAATTTTTTTGGTGCGAAAACCTGTGCACTGCATTGCCGCTTCGCTAGACGAAAAAATCGCCTTACGAAGACACTCGTAGAACGAATTATTTTCGTCTAGCAGGGCACCACTGTATCTTCAGGTTTAAACACTGGCTCCCAAAACAGCAAAAGACAGAAGTCAAGTTTGACTAGGGCAGCCAAAATTTTTCAGATTAAACATTACAGTGGACCTTGCAAAGGCAGTTTATCATGCTGGATTAGGCCTGCATATATAGCTGATGAGGCACCAGAGTCAGACTCTCCTTTTCCCGTTTTGTTTATCCATCTATTTTGGTGCTGAGCACTAGGATATCCTTATACTCAGCATTCTCCTGCACACGATTACTTCTATATCAAAGCTAAAGAATTATGTTTTCTGTTTTAAACCGATCTCTAGAAACATTTGGGTAGCAAGCCTTTGAGAAGCTTTTTTGTATTAATGGACCATTGCTTTCAGCAACTCTCCCACCCCTCCCACACAACCCAATTTCATTAAGTTTCATAATTTTGAAAAATAAATTAAATTCTATTAAT